>NC_053489.1:468012846-468209327 GCF_905171775.1 Rana temporaria | reverse complement strand
TAAAAGTTTGACGCCATGCCACGAGCGGGCGCAATTTTTAAGCGTGACATGTTGGGTATCATTTTACTCGGCGTAACATTATCTTTCACAATATAGAAAAAAATTGGGCAAAATGTATTGTTGTCTTATTTTTTAATTCAAAAAAGTGATTTTTATCCAAAAAAAGTGCGCTTGTAAGACCGCTGCGCAAATACGGTGTGACAAAAAGTATTGCAATGACTGCCATTTTATTCCCTAGGATGTCTGTTAAAAAAAAATATATAATGTTTGGGGGTTCTGATTAATTTTCTAGCCAAAAAATTGTGATTTTCACATGAAGGAGAGAAGTGCCAGAATTAACCCGGTGGGCAAGTGGTTAAAGTACTCATGGCTATAAAGAATAGAGTCATTGCTCATTAAAAAAAAAAAAAAAAAAAGGGGGTCCCTCCAAATTAAATTACCAGGCCCTTCAGGTCTGGAATGGATATTAAGGGGAACCCCGCCGTAAAAACCCAAAAAAAAAAAGACGTGCGGTTCCCGGCAAATATCCATTCCAGACCCTTCAGGTCTGGTGTGGATTTTAAGGGGAACTCCACCCCAAATTGAAAAAAAAAATGGCGTGGAGTCCCCCTAAAAATCCACACCAGACCCTTATCCGAGCACGTTGACCTGGCCGGCCGCAGAAAAGAGGGGGGGACAGAGTGCGGCCCCCCCCCCTCTCCTGAACCGCACCAGGCCACATGCCCTCAACATGGGGAGGATGTCCCCATGTTGATGGGGACAAGGGTCTCATCCCCACAACCCTTGCCCGGTGGTTGTGGGGGTATGCGGGCGGGAGGTTTATCAGAATCTGGAAGACCCCTTTAACAAAGGGGACCCCCAGATCCTGACCCCCCCCCCTATGTGAAATGGTAATGGGGTACATTGTACCTCTACCATTTCACCCCAAAAAAATGTCAAAGTGTTAAAAATGACAGTAGCCGGTTTTTGACAAATCTTTTAATAAAATCTTCTTTTCTTCTTTCCTTCGAGTTTCTTCCGCTGCTTCTTTCTTCTCGTCAACATCTTGCCCGACGTGTTCTTCTATCTTCTCCGTCCGTCCTTCCGCCTTCTGGTCCCGCATCTTGCCCGTTGTCTTCTCCGTCCGCCTCCTCGTCCGCATCTTGGGTCTTCTGCGGTCTTCTTCTCGGTCCGCCGCCTTCTCGTCCCCTGCGTTTGAATTTGATTTGGCCGCCGTTTTCCCGCTCCTGGGACCCGCCCCCCTCTGACGCCACAAGTAAACTCCTTAGAAGGTCATGTGCGTCAGAGGGGGGCGGGGTCGCAGAGCGTCACACAGCGGGGGAATTCAATTTCAATCGCGCCGCCCGGAGAAGAAGTTCCCGCCGTGTACACTCATGTGACCCTGCCCCCCTCTGACGCACATGACCTTCTAAGGAGTTTACTTGTGGCGTCAGAGGGGGGCGGGGTCACATGAGTGTGACACGGCGGGAACTTCTTCTCCGGGCGGCGCGATTGAAATTGAATTCCCCCGCTGTGTGACGCTCTGCGACCCCGCCCCCCTCTGACGCACATGACCTTCTAAGGAGTTTACTTGTGGCGTCAGAGGGGGGCGGGTCCCAGGAGCGGGAAAACGGCGGCCAAATCAAATTCAAACGCAGGGGACGAGAAGGCGGCGGACCGAGAAGAAGACCGCAGAAGACCCAAGATGCGGACGAGGAGGCGGACGGAGAAGACAACGGGCAAGATGCGGGACCAGAAGGCGGAAGGACGGACGGAGAAGATAGAAGAACACGTCGGGCAAGATGTTGACGAGAAGAAAGAAGCAGCGGAAAAAACTCGAAGGAAAGAAGAAAAGAAGATTTTATTAAAAGATTTGTCAAAAACCGGCTACTGTCATTTTTAACACTTTGACATTTTTTTGGGGTGAAATGGTAGAGGTACAATGTACCCCATTACCATTTCACATAGGGGGGGGGGCCAGGATCTGGGGGTCCCCTTTGTTAAAGGGGTCTTCCAGATTCTGATAAGCCTCCCGCCCGCATACCCCCACAACCACCGGGCAAGGGTTGTGGGGATGAGACCCTTGTCCCCATCAACATGGGGACATCCTCCCCATGTTGAGGGCATGTGGCCTGGTGCGGTTCAGGAGAGAGGGGGGGCCGCACTCTGTCCCCCCCTCTTTTCTGCGGCCGGCCAGGTCAACGTGCTCGGATAAGGGTCTGGTGTGGATTTTTAGGGGGACTCCACGCCATTTTTTTTTTCAATTTGGGGTGGAGTTCCCCTTAAAATCCACACCAGACCTGAAGGGTCTGGAATGGATATTTGCCGGGAACCGCACGTCTTTTTTTTTTTTGGTTTTTACGGCGGGGTTCCCCTTAATATCCATTCCAGACCTGAAGGGCCTGGTAATTTAATTTGGGGGAACCCCTACACATTTTTTTGTTTGTTTTATGAATGAATCCCTTTAGAATTGTCAGAGCCGACAATTCATTATAGCCGCGTGTGAATTTTTAAATGACTTTTTTCCTTCTGAATGTCACTTTGTGCAGGGGGAGTTCTAAGTGCGGGAAAAATGCGCTATTTCACATGCTGACATTACACCCCCCCTAGGTACGAAATTTAAAGGAATATTTCACTTTTATTGTTTCACTTTAAGAATTATTAATTTCACTGCTCCCGAAAAAACGGCCGTTTTAAAAAATAAAAAAAGCATTGATACATGTTCCCTGGGGCAGGACTGAGGTCCCCAAACACTTTTTAGGACAAAACTTGCAGATTAGCCTTTAAAATGAACACTTTTGATTTCTCCCATAGACTTCTATAGGGAGTTCGGCGCGGCTTTACATATTAGTTTCAATGCGCCGGCTGCTACGCTGGTTCATGCGCCGAATTAAGCCTCCACCCGGAGTACTAATTAATGCATGAACCAGCGCAGCGCACATAGCTTAGTAAATCAGGCCCTATGTTTGTTTCTTTAAGTTCACATAAAGTAAACATGCCTTTTCTGATTTAAATATATTTATTGTGTAAAGTGTATTTTCTCGTCTGGAGAGACCATCCATAAAAGCAGGTAATATTATTGTTACATTATCACTGCATGTTGTGTGCCTGCTATTGTGACCCCAGCCCAGCAGAGGTCACAATACCTTACCCACCAGACTTCTGATGTGTCAAGGGAGAGTTCGAGCCAGTTAAATAAGGGGTGAGCCAACAAAAGAGAGTAGATCCCAAAAACAACCAGCGGCTCCTGAGGGGGTAGCGCTACAAAAATTAAACAAAAAGAGGGTTTGTGTATGCCCCATCTGAGTTTTTTCATCAGAAATTCTGATGAATTCCATCGGAGTTTAGATATAGAACATGTTCTATGTTTCTCCGATGGAAGTCCGATGTGATTTTGGCCGGGCAAAAGCCTGATCGTGTGTACACGGCATAACTGACTAGTAGCAAACAGAACCCTGCACAATCTCTACTCCAACAATACACTGCATAAGTTTCCTGTGGGAAGGAATCTTTTATAGTATGGGGTGGGACTTTGAGCACTAAGCCACGATTGGGCATCATGATTATGGTGGGTAAATCTCTGGAATGAATGTGAGTACTGCAGCCAAAGCTTGGCTTGTTATTTAATGAGCTATTATTTTTATCTTGTTTTTTGGCTGCTTTAATCCAATTTAAAAAAGGCATTGGCTTTACATACAGTATGTGTTATCCTACCACTATATTTTGTGCTGTGGGAGGAAACTGACTCAAATGCAGTAAGAATAAAAAACATGTGTTTCTTCTAGGAACTGAACCTAAGACCACAGCAGTGCAAACACCAGCTCATGCCCAGCCCCTGCTGTCCTAAACTTCCTCTACTGATCTGTATAGCCTTTGCTTCACCTCATGCATTTTTTTTTTATTTCATTAAAGGCAATGCAGTGTTAAAATACGTCCAGTGAATATAAACCTACAAATATACAGACAATTACACAGCTTCAATTTGTATTCAAATCCTTATAAATGTAGCGCCTGGCTACTTTCATAGCAGGTGCTGCTGTAAATTTAGAGGGGGTCAGAGAGTTAGTTGCCTCAGACCATGTTTATTTGGCTAAATTTAGGGCCTCTGCTCCAGCTCTGGCTGTACTGTGTGCCCATGGCTGTCGTCTGGTTAACCTCCCTCCCTCAGATGGCAGGTGGCAGCAGTGGGGTCAGGGTCGTGTGGATGCTTCTCCTTGGCAGCCAATCAGGAGGGTTGATTGCCTCGCTGTGCATGCTGGGAAGAGGTATTGAGGGGGCAGACACCATTGGTTTGTGTCGTCGTCCCGCCATCATCCGCCTGGGCAGTCGTCCCACCACCCTGTGTGTGGCCTTCCTGGCCGGGGTGTGTGTTAAAGTGTTCCTGGTTCCGGGACCTAGTTGTTCCAGAGCAACTTATTTACCTGTGGGCCCGGTGGGTAGACTGGGTCCACAATTTGCATATGGTCCTGTGCTGTTTGTCCTGAGGGAGGAAGCCGGGGGATGAGGAACCTGTCCGGGGGTATACCGAGCACAATGCTGATGATCTAGGAGAGGCCTGTTGCTTCATCGAAGGACACATTGTTCTGAGAGGCTGATTGATGGTCGCCTATCAGTCCTGAAATCACTAAAGCTGCTTGAAGTAGGTGCTAAATCCAGTTTGAGAAGGATTTCGGACCAAGAATATCTCCAATGTTTGGGGGGGTATGTGGCAGGGACTTTCTTAAAGCTCCGAGTGACACTCTGGCTGCTAGGCTGGTGAGAGAGGCCTATCCAGGTGCACTGTACCCATTCTGGCTAGAGTGTTAAATTATTTTTATTGTTTTCACATAAAATAAAAAAACTTTACATACATTCTTTAAAAAATTCACCAGTCATTATAAAATTCACAAGTTCTTCATACATATACCAATAACATGTAAGACTACATATTACCACATTACAAAAAACATTTGTGTGGGTACAGGGCTAGGTCCAACCATACGATACAGCCTCTATAGTGATGTCCTTTAAACTATTGGCTTTTTTTTCCTCTCCTCTCCCTCCCAAAGCCCCCCAAAAAAAGGGAATGAAAAAAAGAGTAAAAAAAAATTGGGAAAAAAAAGGGGGGGGGAGTGAAAAAATAGATAAAAAATTGGAAAAAAGAAAAGAAAAAAGAAAGGTTTTTTTTCCATGTACTTCCATATAGTCTGTACATGCTCCCCCCCCCTACACCTGACCTATTCCTTTATATATATATATATATATATATATATATATATATATATATACAGTATATATATATATATATATATATATATATATATATATATATATATATATATATATATATATATATATATATATATATATATATGTGCTTCTTGTCGTGTCCATAAATGTCATTATTTTTAAGGAAGTGGGATGACTATATCACTTCATATTGTGTGGGGGGAAAAAAGGGGGGGGGGGGATGGGGGGGTGTAGAGAAAAAAAAATCCCTTTCTAGGTACCATGCTGCATACTTTCTTCCCTCCCAATAATCTTCATATAAATCTGAGACTGCTTAAAGTCTGTCCATTTCCCCCAGATTTCTTGGAATCTCATTTCTGCCTCTTCTTGATAGCTTATTAACTCCTCCATTACTCTCATTTTATCTACCTCTCTAAGCCAGTCTCTTATCTTTGGTGGGTCCTTAATTCTCCATTTTCTCGGGATTAATGCTTTTGCTGCATTTAAAAGATATGGGGTGAGGGATGCTCTATATTCTTTCCTCTGACCTTCCATAGCGTGAAATAAACTGGCTAGAGTGGCGAAGAAAGTTGTCATTGGAAGCAGGACTGTTTCCAGTAACCAGTTAACCCTGAATCCGCCATCTTCCATTTCTTCTATCCCTTCACCTACAATTACTTTTTACTACTTTACCCTGTTGGGTAATAAAGCACAGAAAATACATCGACAGTGTGGACATTATTATAACTTTATTACAGCTCTCATCCAGGACACTAGACCAGGGCTGTATCCTGGCCTAGGCCAACAAAGCCTAGGGCAGCATGTTGCAGGGGGGCAGCACGGAAAGAGTCCCCGACGGCTTGCGCTATTAGTGTAGCACTGTTAGTGTAGCACCAGTCTTATGGGGAGGACTGGGCAGAGAGGCAAGCATCCCACAACTGTAGGGGGGCGGAGCTTCTAATTTTGACTGTCCTATCATCCTCGACCACAAACCTTCCTCACTGTGCTACATATTTTCTGCTGTACCATTGGCATGGTTATATCTTTTTAGTCCTCTCCATAAAATTATCAGAATTTTGTGCCTAAAGTAGAACTATAGGAACACTTTTTTTTTTCATTTTGAATAGAGTAAGGGTAAGAGAAGGGTGGATCTTTAACAAGAAGGGGTGTGGCCTTGACAGGAAGGGGTGGGTCATATTTAAATTAGGGGTGCACGAGTTTAGTCAGGCCTAGGGCAGCACAAAACCTAAATACATCACTGCCCTAGACAGCGGAAAGTGAGAGGTAACGTGCCACCCAAATCAAACCAGCAGCTCCTCCAGGGGTAGTGCTACATAAATATAATGCCAGCATCGTCATGTATTTACATTAAAACCCCCTTAGCATTATGTAAATGTGGAGTGACTCCATTAATGACACTTAATCCAGGGCTCTCTGTGTTTACTGCTGCAGTCAAATAACTTTCCCAGTGAGTGGCCATCACATCAGCATGTAGAAAAAGGTATAAAAGCATTCACATTTACAGTAATATACAGGTCATCCTGATATGTTCAGTTGAGGACATTTCTAGCAGTATATTCCAATCCAAATAATAGCCTTCTTGCAGTCATGCCCAGGATAATCACGTCCTCAAATGTCCACAGGGCTGATGGAATGGTGTTGTCAGGATTGATGGATTGGCAGATTAATCTAAGCATGCAATAATATTTCTTTGCAAGTTTGATTAATGGTCATCCTTGCCACCTGGAGCTCATGGCAGAGCATCTAGGAAGGAAAAATATCATGTATCTATTGGCCTTGTTAACAGCAAATGTTAATACATTCTAAGAAAAGTACATGGAAGTGGAAGTTATAATTGCTGATTCAGTGAATATAGGATTCTCAGTATGAGCTTGGGTAATACTATGAAGAATTAGGACATTGGCCCAGATTCAGCATAGCTTGCGCTATATTTGCGGGGGAGCAGGGCAACGATTTGACGGCGCGGGAAGGCCGGCTATACTTTTTTTAACTTCAAAAAACAAGTTTATTGAGATGTGTTCAAGGTGTAAAGGTCATACAATACAGGAGTTACATTTCCTCCTGACTTACAACATATGCATTCTGAACTCAAGGCCTTCCGCCTTGACAATATGTTCCAGGTATGTATACCTATCTTTATTACAATCGCCATTGCCATATCTTACATGAGGGATCCCTTTTCGTATTTCCTAATATGCAGTGGTCATACATTTTCTTCTTCACCCACTTCCTTCCCTGTATTACTCCTGGGTTATACTGTGCACGTTTCCCCATCCTCTAACCACCTGTCCCATACACTAGAGAATTTTTGTGGACGGCCCCTATGTTTATATATCATTTTCCTGTAGGGTAATACAGCATTTATTTCCTTCTTCCAATCCCGTAAGGATGGAGCCATTGCTCGCAACCATGTCTTGGCTACCACTTTTCTTGCGACAAACAGTGATTCCTGTATAAATATGGACTGGTATTTGTCAACCTCAACGTCTGGTATTAGGCCCAGTAGGCACAGTTTTGGGTCCATTCCCACTGGTGATCCCATATTGTCATGCAGGAATTGCGTCACTTGAAGCCAGTATGCCTGCATGTCGGAGCACTGCCATATTAAATGGTAAAAGGTGCCCTCCATCAATAGACACATGGGGCATAGTGGGCTTCTCGTGGGTTGGAATTTTGTCATTCTCAGTGGCGTCAGGTATGCTCGGTGTATTATATACAGTTGCGTCAGTCTGTCTGAGAGCTTGGGAGATGCGGTCTTCACTCCCTCCAGAATTTCCCCCCATTCCTCTGACTCGATGGGGCCTACATCCTGCTCCCACTGTATTCTTGCTGCCTGAATTATTCCGTTTACTTTACTTTGCCTGATAGCATAGTATAAGTTGGAAATGAGTTTGGTCGGGTCGGCTCCAAATATGATGCCCAGCACTGGTGAGACACTCAGGTCCACTGCTGCCGATGCTATTTGTTTGCTAATTGCGTGCCTGAGTTGCAGGTATCTGAAGAGGAACTGTTGTGGAAGGGAGAACTCCCTCCTCACCACCGAAAAGGGCTTGACCCCATTTTCTGTTAGGATCTGGGAGAGATATAGAACCCCATATGCTGCCCAGATCTGTGGGTCTGGTACTGAAGTCAATTCGGTCATGCCTCCATTTAGCCACAGCGGCGTATGCGAGTGCATATGTGTCCTGTGTTGCTTTTTAAGTGCTATGTCCCATATCTTTTGAAGGTGTATTAGCATACCGGCTCCAAACTGCGATGTCTTACAGCCTCCCTGTCCTCTTCTGAATATCGCCTGGCAGGGGGTGTGAAACACCCCTCCCGGCTTATTGCAGACCAGCGATCTGTATCTCCCCGACTCAACTGTGTTATAATGATAGAGGTGAGAGAGTTGAGCTGCTACATAGTAGTCCTGGATATCTGGTAGAGAGCAACCCCCCTCCGCCGTTGGATTTTTAAGTACATGCCATGCCAGTTTGTGTCTGCCAGATCCCCATACAAAGGAATTTAGTATGGCCTCCATCTGTTTGAATATCTTCAGTGGGATATATAGGGGAGCGTGCCATATCATGTACAAAATTTTGGGTAGTAGGATCATCTTAATTAAATTGATTCTTCCCATGACCCCCAGAGGTAGTCTCGCCCATGCCTGTGTTCTGGATTTTATAATTTCAAATAGAGGGTCTATATTAAGGGACACATACTCCTGTAGATTTTTGGTGACCATAACTCCCAAATACTTAACCTCTGCTACCCTTTGTAGTGGCATTTCCGATTGGGTCTTTGACGGAGGGAACTGATCTAGTGGGAGGATCTTGGATTTATCCCAGTTTATTTTGAGCCCGGAGAATCTTCCTATCTCCTCTATGATGTTTAATGCCGCTATTAGTGATGGGCCCTGGTCTGCTAAATAGAGGACCGTATCATCGGCATATAGTCCTATCTTTTCCCATGTGTCACCTTTTCTAAGTCCAATGACCTCCGGGCTCATCCGTATGGCGATAGCTAGGGGTTCTGCAGCAAGGGCATACAACAGTGGAGAGAGGGGGCAGCCCTGTCTCGTACCCCTCTCCAGGGATATATGATCCGAGAGCCAGCCATTAACGTAAACCCTAGCCCTGGGGGTCTGGTACAGAAGCCGCACCCATTTTATAAAATTTGGTCCGAATCCAAAGCACCTTAGGCATTCCCACAGGTATGGCCACTCGACTGAGTCGAAGGCCTTGGCCGTGTCTAGCGCCACTACTACTCTCGTCCCCGTGTTATCGTGTTGAGCTTGGATATTCATAAATAGTCTACGTATGTTCATTGCTGTACTCTTCCCCGGCATGAACCCGGTCTGATCCGGGTGCACTAGGGAAAGAATAACCTCATTTAGTCTATTGGCCAGTACCTTGGCTAGGATCTTTATATCCACTGGCAACAGGGATATAGGTCTGTATGACTCTGGGTATTGCAGATCCTTGCCCGGTTTCGGTAGCACTATGATCTGGGCCTCCTGCATGGAAGAAGGGAGCTTCTCTAGTTCAAAGATGGAATGAAACAATTCCTTCAGTTTAGGGATTAGGACCTCTGAGTAAGTGGCATAGAACTCTAATGGTAGGCCATCTAGTCCCGGCGCCTTAGATTTGGCCAGTTGCGATACTGCATTATCTATGTCGTGCGTTGTAACCGGGGCTTCTAATAATTTAGCTTGTTCTGAGTTAAGTTTGGGGAACTGCAATCTATGTAAGTAGTTTCTAATTTCCGCTGGCGTGTTTTGACACTGCGATTTATATAGAGCCCCATAAAAATCTTTGAATCTATCTGCCACCTTCGGGGGGTCTGTGATCACTGAGCCGTCCGGCTCCATCAAAGACACCACCACCGGAGGCCTATCCTCCATGTGCGCCAGATATGCCAGCATCTTCCCTGCTTTTTCTCCATGTTCGTATATCCTGGTCTTGTTAAAAAATACCCGCTGTTTAGCCTTTTCCATAAGTAGTTGTGATACCACCCTGGATTGTAGCTTGACCTTAGTGAGATTTTCTAGAGATGGCTGCGCATTATAGGTCCCCTCCAGATCCCGCAACGCTTTCTCAGACATGGAAACCACCTCCTTCGAGGAAGCCTTGAGCCTATTAATCCTGTTGTCTAAGATCCTACGTGCATGTAGTTTAAATGCATCCCAATGCTCATTTATCCAGGTAGCATCTCGCCCCTCCATAAAATAGAATGTCAGTTCCCTGGTCACACTATCTTGGTCTGTCAGGGCTGTCAGCCAGTAGGGATTTAGTCTCCATATCCTCTCGGGTGCCACCCCCAGCAGGGACATCTGTACCCAGCACGGGGAGTGGTCCGAGAGGGCACGAGGAGCAAAGCCTGCCCCTGTCACTCTCGGCATCAAGGGTTTTGACATAAGAACATAGTCTATACGGGACATGGTTGCGTAGCTCGCCGAGTGGCATGTATACGCCCGAACTTCCGGGTTTCTCTGTCTCCAAACGTCTACTAACGCGAATTCCTGAAAAAGTCTACTTAGTCTGGTCTGTCTAATAACTCCCACTCTCCCCTCTACACCCTTAGGGCGATCCATGTATGGATCCATGGTCATATTAAAATCCCCCATCCACACAGCCGGGATATTCTGGTGTCTGGCCATAAATTCCAAGCCTTCTATTACGACCTCAGAGCTGTATGGAGGGGGGACATAGCATATTATCAACACCATAGGGACTCCCCCAATTAATACATTCATAAACAGATACCTCCCCTGCTGATCAGACTGCAGTGTTACAAGCTCAAATGGGGTGGCCTTAGTCACCAGCAATGACACACCTCTGGAAAAACTGGTATGTGTGCTGTGGTATGCCCATCCAATCCATGGACGCTTCAATGCCGCCTGCAGATGGCCTGTAACATGCGTCTCGGTTAGGGCTATTACGTTAGCTTTCTGTGCTTTCAGATATGCGAGAACAGCCGTTCTTTTAATTTTGTCTCTCACCCCTCTGACGTTCCATGTCAGAAATTTAATTGTTGTCATGTCTGCATCTCATATACATTTCTAAACCGTCTCGGTCTACCCCACAGTTCACTGACCAATTGCATCTGCCTTTGACTCCCAAGCATATCCATCCTCCTCCAGTACCCCTGCTTCCCACCTTGCACATCTCCATAATACATAGAACCCAACTTTACCCTTTGTGGGCCACAACGGTGGCTCCGCCCGTAGGCAACCTTCCCCCCTCCCAGCCCAGCACCCCCCAAACCTGGTGCAGGCATTTGATCCCCGAACAAAATAAACCAAACTGTCTCAAAAAACATCCAGCTTTGAACTCCAGCTGGAGGCACAATTCTTGCTTCTGTGTGTAAGGACGTTACTTCATACTTTTCCATGGGGACGATTGTCCACTGATCCAGGTGTGGATCTAACACGTGTGAGATCAGTGATCCCAGGCAAACATTAGGCCTGGGCTCCTCTTGCACTAGAGGATTCGGTGTATCAGGCTTCACATTGTCTCAGTCTCTTTCCAACAGCCATTGTATGCGTCTGGGCATCCAGCTTGCGGCTCTTGTCCCTATCCAAGCCTGTGTCTAAAGGTGTGGAAATATGGGGGACTCGGTCTTCCCCCCCGGGCCCGGGGGGGAGGCAAAGTGGGGGACCACCATCAGATCAGTCCGACTGTGCAGATACTGCATGGTAGAAACAAACCATAGGGGAAAGGGGGGGCTGGAAAGCGAGCGAGGTGTCTCGTGCCCCAGGGGTGTCTGCACAGTTACACTGTCTTGTCCCGCTATTATCCATGACTATGGGACCCCCCCTGTGGTAGTATGTGTCCATTCCTCCCCCTCCTCCCCATCTCAGGTGTACTCACGATCGCTCATTTACAGGACCATTCCTGCCTTCCCTTCCGATCCATCCATGCTACGGCCGCAGCAGGTGTGTCAAAAAACTGTGCTTTTCCATCTTCCTCCACTCTCAGACGGGCAGGAAACAACATGGAGTATCTGATGTGCAGCACCCGAAGTCTGCGTTTCACTTCCTGAAATTGCGCCCTTTTCTTCTGAACTTCACTGGAAAAGTCCGGAAAGACCGCCACGTGGCCATTTCCCAGCTTAATATTCCCCTTCTCTCTGGATAACCGCATAATGGTGTCTCTGTCCCTGAAGTTTAGAAACTTTGCGATAAACGTGCGGGGGGGTGCTCCTTCAGGTGGGGGCTTAGCTGGTATCCTATGCGCCCTTTCCACCGCAAACATCACTGAGAACGCTTCTCTTCCATAAGTTGTGATGAGGAGGTTTTCCAGGTAGTCGGCTGGTTCTCTGCCCTCTGCTCTCTCTGGTAAACCAATGAATCGCAAATTACAGCGGCGGAGTCTGTTCTCCATTTCGTCCTGATGTGCATGGAGCTGGTACATTTGGCGCTTTAGTTCCTCCGTTTCCTGCTGTAAGGGGTGCAGAATGTCCTCTGTTGCTCCTATCCGGGTCTCTGCTTCTGTGACCCTGTCTCTCACTGTGGCTAGGTCCTGTCTCATTAGAGATATATCTATTTTGACCTCGTCGATCTTTGTTGTTAAGGTGCCCTGTAGCGCTGCGATCGCTTCCAGCACCTTCGCCGTGTCTGCGGCCTGGCGGTCCTCCCCACGTTCCTCGCCGGCGCCATCTTTGGCCTGGTCCTCGCCTCCTTCATGCCGGAATTTTGCCAGCTTGTCGACCGCTGAGGATGGTTTCTTTGGCGGCGACATTCTCTCTCTGCTCCCCGGACCTTCCAGCCGGTATCAGCGCGGTTTAAAGACCCAAAATATGCGTGCAATCTATTAGTCAGGATCTATTGCAAGAGGAGCTCTGTCTCCGCACGTCTCACTCCATTGCCTGCCAGGCCACGCCCCCAGGCCGGCTATACTTTAGCATTGGCTGCCCCTGCTATTAGAAAGGGCAGCCTTGCGCTAAAGTTGCCGTACGGAAACTCCGTACCTGGCTTGCACGGGGCCCGCGCAAGCTTGTGAATCAGTGGTAGTATGCAATTTACATACTACGCGCCCCCTAGCGGCCCCCGCAAGAATGCAGCCTAAAATCTGCGAGGCATAAGAGCCTTATGCCGCGCAGATTTTAGGCTGCAGCCGGTGTAACAAGGTTCCTGAATCAGGAGCACTCGTTACACCGGAGCAAGTAAGCAATTGCGTCGTGTAACTCATGGTTACACGGGCGCAATTGCTTCTTGAATCTGGGCCATTGTCAAACCCTGTTAAAGTAGCCACAGTGTTAACGGGCTTTCATCTAATGCCAATGCTGGCACCATGACCAGCCACAACATAAAGCTCTACAAACTGATTTCTTTGTACATTTAAAAATAAGCTAGAAGGGTTAAAGTATACATTATTATTATTTTTTTGTTAACAAATTATATTAAAAGCTGCAATACAAGCCATAAAATAAATAAATAGGGGACCTTTTCCTTTTCCTGCAGCCATGAATGTGTAACTATGCAAGAATAAATAAAATGTATTTTCATATCATAGTAGCAGTTTATAATAAGGAATTAATTGAATCTTCATCTTTACTCCTTTAAAACAAACATACATTATTAATGCAGGTTTTGTAATAATAATAATAATAAAAAAAAAATCCAAGAAAAACCCTGTTGCCGTTATCATCAGCCATGTGACCCCCTATCTCTGGGATTCTGTCCCTTCAGGTCAGGACTGTGGCAGGAGAGAAACTGCTTCAGGTTGCCAGCGACTTTACTGAAACAGGATCTCCAAATCTCAGCACCTAAATGGTCAGAGCAGCTGTCAAGGATCGAGTAATCACAGAATTCATAGTCCATTGACACCTCCTCCGGGTCTCCAACCAAAAGCCTGTACAGAGGTATGGATATATTACTGGGGGAAGAGTTTACAGAAGTCTAACATTGCACCTGTGATCCTATGCAATACACATTTTTCCAGCAAATATATGTTCATTTATTATTTTTCTGTTTAAGCTCCTAGCAGCCAAGGGACTGGTATGGATTTTTGGTATGGGGTAACCCTTAAAATGCATACCAGACCCGAAAGGGCCTGGTATGGATTAGGGAAGGGCCCCCACGCAGTTTTTTCCTCAATTTTTTATTGTCAGCAAATGGCACTCTATCCTTGGCTCTTCAGGGGCACACTGCTCAGTTTGGGTTGTGAGTGGAAGAAGTTTAAATTGAGCAGCAAGCGACCTGTGACCTTATGCAGTACAGTTTAAGGGGTTAAAGCAATTGGTAAGAAGGAATCACCTACCACTTGCTTTAAACCCTTTGACCCTACACTGGTATGCTGCAGCCAAGTGTTTTGCACCATGTTGTAGGGCATTTGCGGAGTGGCTCGATTCATTTGAATAGGTCACAATCGATGACAGGTGGTATAACGCCTCCTCCCTCCTGCAGCACGTGTATACCCTTGGCTGCTGTCTCTGTGGCTAAAGGGGGTAGGGGTCTGTTTTCCTGTGTGATTCAGTGTGGTGCAATTTTAGCAGCCCATTATTTAAATGTATTGCACCAGACCACATAAAAAGTAGTGCATGCACTACTTTTCAAAAACATACAGTACCAGATAGCATGGAACCGTAGTATTATCGTGTTTGCGATATGCATTTTGGGTGCTGTTAATCATGTATTGGCACCCTCAGGAAATCGGAAAGGCAGTGCACCTTGCAGTGCAGGAAGCGCAGTACAGTTCTGCTGTGAATTGGCTCTAACAACAGGACACTGTGCCCGGTGATCTTTGACTTCTCCCATGTTGATCAGGTAGAACATATAGTATGAGGGCTCATACCCACAAGCAGAGAAAATGGCACTGATAGGGGCATATGCCATTTTTTTCTTAAGCCCATCAACACAGCTGCATGTTATTTAATGTGGCCATGCTTATGCAGACATTCGTGCTCTACAATCAGGGGCATAAAAAAATAAATGCCCTAAGACCCGGTTCACACTGGGGCGACTCGTCAGGCGACGCAGCCGCCTGACAAGTCGTGTCCCATTCTAGTGAATAGAACCGTTCTAATAGGAGCGACGCAAGTCGCTCCGACTTAGAAAAAGGTTCTTGTACTACTTCGGGGGCGACTCGGGGCGACCTGCATTGACTTCTATACAGAAGTCATTTTGCAAGTCGCCTTAGATGTCGTCTTCATGTCGCCTGGCCGAGTCGCCCCCGAAGTCGTGCCGCCCCTGTGTGAACCGGCTCTTAAGCTGCATTTGGAGAGGCGCTTGTGAACATAATTTATGCATGTACGCGTATAAACACTTCTAAATGCTCATCAAGGCACACAAATGCACGTAAAATTCCTCTAACGGCTGAAATAAATTAATATTCTAGCCAATAGAATGAGTTTTACACTAATAAGCTTATAAACTCCATATACCTGTAAACGTGCAAAAATACGCTCTAAGGCTGGATTCACACCTATGCAGTTCTGGTGCTTTTTGCATTTTGCAGATTTGCACTACAGAACGTGTTCCATAGGAAACCATGTTAAATGGACTGTAGTGAAAATCTGCAAAATGCAAAAAGCACTAAAACTGCATAGGTGTGAATCCACCAATAGACCCCACACAACAGCTAAGGCGCGTCACGCGTTCCGAAAATAGCCGGGCTGGGACTCGGCTCTATATGGCGCTATACGGCGCCTGCGCACAGACTAGGAGCTGACTGCGCAGGCGCCGTATATAGCCGAGTCCCAGTCCGGCTATTTTCGGAACGCGTGACGCGCCTTAGCCGCGCGTCAATCATCTACGCCTCTTCATAGGAACGCCTATTCCCCGCGGGAGTCTGGAAAGAAAAACAAGTATAAAACGGTATGTACAGCGGAAAAAAATGAAAAAAACAGCATACTGTACATGTCGACAGTATGCTGGTTGGAATGGTATATAATTGTTTTAGGGTGAACCTCCGCTTTAAGGCTCCATTCACACTAATGCGTTTTTTGATGCATTTGCATTTTGCAGAAATGCAGGGAAATTTTTTAACATGATTTCCTATGGAACATGTTCACATCAATGCTTTTTTGTGCCTCTGCGTTTTTTGAAAGGGTCGGGGACTTTTTTTCCTGCAAAAAGCAGCGTTTTGCATGTAATAGAATTCAATGGACCAGCATTCCAAAACGCAAGTACCGCGTTTTTACAGCGTTTTTCCCGCGATTTGTGTTTTTTTTAACCTGTTTATAGCTGGTTGTTAAAGTAAATGTAAAAAAATAAAAATTGCCGGCTAAAAAAAAAAAACAATAATAAAAAAAAAAAGACGCAAAATGCAAATCGCTGTAAAATAGCGGTAACAACGCGTGTCGAAAAATGCAGCAAGAAAAATGCATTAAAAACACAATGCGCGCTACTCCAAACTAATAAAGTGATCATAAAGTGTTGGTGCAAGACACCCTAAAAAAATATTACGTAAAGTGGAGAAGGAACTCAAAAATAGTGTCTGAGAAAACAATGTGCAAAAAAACACAACAAAAAAGAACTATGCAGTGAGATCCAACAAATATTTAAAAATATAAAAAATTCCCCCCCAGGGGGTTAAATGCACTGCAAACCAGTGTATGTGATATGTGCAATAATGGTGTCACCCTCTATGAATTCTATAAAGAACACAGGGCCAGATCCACAAAAACCTGGCGTAACTTAAAAAATCCCATTTAAGTTACACTGCCTTAAAGTTTCTACCTAAGTGCCCGATCCACAAAGCACTTATCTAGAAATTTCAGGCTGTGTAACTAAAATTCCGCCGGCGCAAGGCGTTCCTATTCAAATGGGGCGAGTCCCATTTAAATGAGGCGCGCTCCCGCGCCGGCCGTACTGCGCATGCGCGAAGTTACGTTACGCCGAGTTTTGAGGATCGCGACGGCTTAAAAAAGTTGCGTCGGGAAAAAAAAAAAATGACAGCGGCATGCATTCCTGAGGGAGAACTCCATGCCAATTTTCAAAGAAAAAAACGGCATGGGTTCCCCCCCCAGGAGCATACCAGGCCCTTAGGTCTGGTATGGGTTGTAAGGGGACCCCCCTACGCCGAAAAATCGACGTAGGGGGTCCCCCTACAATCCATACCAGACCCGTATCCAAAGCACGCTACCCGGCCGGTCAGGAAGGGAGTGGGGACGAGCGAGCGCCCCCCCCCTCCTGAGCCGTGCCAGGCCGCATGCCCTCAACATGGGGGGGTTGGGTGCTCTGGGGCAGGGGGGCGCACTGCGGGCCCCCCCACCTCAGAGCACCCTGTCCCCATGTTGATGAGGACAGGACCTCTTCCCGACAACCCTTGCCATTGGTTGTCGGGGTCTGCGGGCGGGGGCTTATCGGAATCTGGGAGTCCCCTCAAATAAGGGGGCCCCCAGATACCGGCCCCCCACCCTAAGTGAATGGATATGGGGTACATCGTACCCCTATCCATTCACCTGTAGGCAAAAAGTTAAAGTTAGTAAACACACAACACAAGGCTTTTTAAAATAATTTATTATTCTGCTCCGGATGCCCCCCCTGTCTTCTTTATTAGCTCTATTAGCAGGGGGGGCTTCTTCTTCCACTCTCCGGGGGTCTTCTTCCGCTCTCCGGGGGGGGTTTCTTCTTCCGCTCTCCGGGGGGGGCTTCTCCGGACTCCGGGGGGCTTCTTCCATCTTCTCCCCTCTTCCGCTCTTGACTCGGCGAACCCCAGTTCTTCTGCAGATGTCCGGTGCCTTCTTCTTCAGCGCTGGCTGCCTGCTATCTTTGTGTGTTAGCTCGATTTCAAACAGGCAGCCGGCGCGGTCTTCTGTGACGTCAGGGTCTTCTGTTCTTCTCCCCTCTTCCGATGTTGCCTCGTCGCCTGTTGTCGCTGTAATGATGGAAGCGCGCCTTGCATCCCATTTATATAGGCATCACCGTCCCATCATGCTCCGGTAGGTACCCACGTGGTGGGTGCCTACCCACGTGCACCCACCACGTGGGTACCTGCCGGAGCATGATGGGACGGTGATGCCTATATAAATGGGATGCAAGGCGCGCTTCCATCATTACAACGACAACAGGCGACGAGGCAACATCGGAAGAGGGGAGAAGAACAGAAGACCCTGACGTCACAGAAGACCGCGCCGGCTGCCTGTTTGAAATCGAGCTAACACACAAAGATAGCAGGCAGCCAGCGCTGAAGAAGAAGGCACCGGACATCTGCAGAAGAACCGGGGTTCGCCGAGTCAAGAGCGGAAGAGGGGAGAAGATGGAAGAAGCCCCCCGGAGTCTGGAGAAGCCCCCCCCCGGAGAGCGGAAGAAGAAACCCCCCCCCGGAGAGCGGAAGAAGACCCCCGGAGAGTGGAAGAAGAAGCCCCCCCTGCTAATAGAGCTAATAAAGAAGACAGGGGGGGCATCCGGAGCAGAATAATAAATTATTTTAAAAAGCCTTGTGTTGTGTGTTTACTAACTTTAACTTTTTGCCTACAGGTGAATGGATAGGGGTACGATGTACCCCATATCCATTCACTTAGGGTGGGGGGCCGGTATCTGGGGGCCCCCTTATTTGAGGGGACTCCCAGATTCCGATAAGCCCCCGCCCGCAGACCCCGACAACCAATGGCAAGGGTTGTCGGGAAGAGGTCCTGTCCTCATCAACATGGGGACAGGGTGCTCTGGGGTGGGGGGGCCCGCAGTGCGCCCCCCTGCCCCAGAGCACCCAACCCCCCCATGTTGAGGGCATGCGGCCTGGCACGGCTCAGGAGTGGGGGGGCCGCTCGCTCGTCCCCACTCCCTTCCTGACCGGCCGGGTAGCGTGCTTTGGATACGGGTCTGGTATGGATTGTAGGGGGACCCCCTACGTCGATTTTTCGGCGTAGGGGGGTCCCCTTACAACCCATACCAGACCTAAGGTCCTGGTATGCTCCTGGGGGGGAACCCATGCCGGTTTTGTCTTTACAAATTGCCGTGGAGTTCTCCCTCGGGAATGCATACCAAATGCCGTCGCTGGAATGGGCTTTTACATGGTGTGACTAGTTTACACTTTGTAACATCAGCCCTAGTTTTACACTTGCAAAATAACACTTACGGCGAAAAAACGAAGCTGGAAAGCTTTGTGGATCGCCTTAAGTGCTAATTTGCATACTAGCAACGGCATTTCGACTCGAAATGCCCCCAGCGGCGGATGCGGTACTGCATCCTAAGATTCGGCAGTGTAATTCAATTACACATGCCTGATCTTCTGCCTAACTTTGGAAAAAGCCTTTTGAGGATCGCTTCCAAAGTTAGACACAGAGGGCCATATTCTGAGTAAAGTTACGATGGAGTAACTCAGGATACTCCATCGTAACTCCCTTTTTTGACCCGTGTATCTATGCTCCTGATTCTCAGAATCAGTTTTGCATAGATACACTTAAGATCCGCCATCTGTAAGTCACTTACACTGGCGGATCTTAAATGCAATGACGCCGGCCGCCGCTAGATGGCATTTAAGTGAAGGAGTCATTTGCGTATGCAAATGATCCTTCTACGCCGATTCACGAACGAGTTCGCGTCGCGTAACCGTCGCTAACGTCGTTTGCGTAAGCGGAAACTTACCCCTGCTATATGAGGGGTAAGTTTCCGCAAGTCTCGCGTAGGCCATGTTACGGATGGCGTCGGGTCCCCGTCGTGTTTTTTCGTCGGATACGTCGTTTACGTAAGTCGTTCTTGAATACGACTTTACGTCAATGACGCACACGTCGGCGTCATTGACGTTTTCCGCCGAGAACTGGAGCATGCGCACTGGGCTTTTTGCAGCCCGGCGCATGCCCAGTTCTTTTGTATCGGGGGCGCGCTTCATTTGAATAGAAGCCGCCCCCTTGGAGATCCGCCAGGCTACGCCGGGACACTTACACTCCGCTGTCCCAACTTATGGAGCAAGTGGTTGGGGAATACAACACCTGCTCCATTAAGTTGGGACAGCGGAGTGTAAGTGCCCTAAGCGAAGCTGGCGGAGAGTTACTCAGAATATGGCCCAGACTGAACAGCAGTTAAGTCTGCGTATCTCTTTTGAGGATCTGGCCCACAGAGACTAAATATGTGGTAAAAACCCTAAAAAACAGCAGTATGCACAGAAAATGTGAAATAACAATATTTGTGTCACCCTCTGCAAAACCATAAATGCATTGAAAAATGCAAACTAGAACGCATACAGGAATATACAGGAAACCCTCCTAAATACATACATACATACATACATGGTATTGCAAAAATTGTATGACAATAAAAATCACACTCTTCTGGTGGTTAGCAAGACTCAAATAAAAAAATATGTGTCCATACATATATCCTGTAATCTGTGTAACAGTTCACATATATATTAAGGCCCAGATTCACAAAGACTTACGATGGCGTATCTCCTGATACGCCGTCGTAAGTCCGAATGGCCGCCGTCGTATCTATGCGCCTGATTCATAGAATCAGTTTCGCGTATCTTGGGTTGCAATAATTACGCTGGCTGCTAGGTGGCGCTTCCTTGATTTCCGCATCGAATATGTAAATGAATATGTAAATGAGCAAGATACTCCGATTCACGAACGTACGTACGCCCGTCGCAATTAGTTACGCCGTTTACGTAAGACATACGCCGGCGTAAAGATAAAGCTGGTCTCTAGGTGGCGCAGCCCATGCAAAGTATGGACGTCGGAACAAGCGTATCTTTTTACGTCGTTTGCGTAAGTCGTACGCGAATAGGGCTATGCGTAAGTTACGTTCACGTCACAGGCATTGAGCCGACGTATCTTTGGGCATAGATACGATGTGATACTGAGCATGCGCCGTTCGTTCGGCCATGCATCTACATGGGGTCAAGCCTCATTTAAATACAACACGCCCCCTACCAGCCTACTTTAATTAGGCGCGCTTACGCCGGCCCATTTACGCTGCGCCGCCGTAACTTAGGACGCAAGTGCTTTGTGAATACAGCACTTGCCTCTCTAAGTTGTAGCGTAAATACGATACGCTACGCCCACGCAACGTAGAACGGCCGTACGTGAATCTAGGCCTAAGTGTGTGTGATTCATAGATTGCACTTCTCCTTTAAGACACAGGCTGGATGCTGTAAATAACACCACGTGAATCCTTTACCAGTAAGGATGGAAGCACACCTCAAAAATTGGACCTAATAGGTATAGGTCTAATGCGCATCACCCTTTTGAGGTGGGACCGACTCATATCCTGATAATCCTCCGCTGGGTACTTCTCTAGGATAAGGCTCAGAAGGTCAGCTGGTGTATATTAATCCACTCCTTAAAGGTTAGGTACATGTGCTCAAAGGAACAAGAAAGGAACCATCATCACGCATAACAACCATAAAAACTTGCATAAGATGTATTAAAAGCTTCCTAAGATACACTCAGGTTTAAGTGTGCACCATTATAATGGTGCACACAAATACAAGCATGTACAGGTGGACGCTGGCCCCTTAAGGAGTATAAGACATCGGCATACACTTCCTGCATTGTGGATGACATCACTTCTGGTAACGCGATGACGTCATTGCCAATAACGCGTTTCATCATGTGACTTTATCAAGGGTTGTCATGCAAGGTAGAAGACTCAGAAGGACCACCCAGAGTATAGCTGGGTTGGTATGATCTCCTCATTGGTTTGAACAATTATAACCCAACAATGAAAACATCAACATTTTCTGTACCATGTGGAAATATGTATATAGTTAAGTCATTTATAGTGTTCGCTGTCCAGTCATTCATGAATAATTGGCTTTACCAAAGATTAGACACATGAAGAAATACTGACATGCTTTAAAATCCAGGGCTGAATTTTATTTTCTATCCAACATTGTCTGGATAAATGATGTGGAGTAAATATATTATGACAGATGGGCACCCTGAAATTTGGACCGTGTGTTTTTTTAAATATATATATATATATATATATATATATATATATATATATATATATATATATATATATATATACTGTATTCTACACTTTTCGAATGTATAAAAACGCACCTGCATACAAATAAATGATAGCTAAGCACATTAGCTTTGTGTTGTTATATACCATTTTGAGATTCACTGAAGTAGAAAAGGGAAGTGAAATCTGGAACCAAGCAGAACTCGCAAGTATGTTCTCTGACCTACACCCTACAGGAAGTAACAGTGCCAAAGAAGGCTGTATCTTTTAGATAAACTCCAGGTCTTTCTAGTGGAACATGAACTGGGACTTCAATTTGTGTATTCATACTGTATATACAAAGACGTTTGTAAAAAAATGCTGCCTGTTAGAATATTTGCCATCTACATTTACAGTTGTTCTCATTACACCAAATATCATCTAGAGAAGTCTCATAACTCTGTAGCACTACCCCCGAAGGAGTTGCTGGTTTGTTTTGGGTGGCACGTTACCTTGTGGCTCCTCCGCCGTCTTAGGGGTGTATGGTGCATATAGCAGTAATGGAATGTCCACTACAGGTGTATTTTCTGTGCTCTTTATTACCCAGCCAGGTGAAAACAATAAAACTTGTGGTGAAGAAGGTAGAGTTGAAAGGAGAAGGAGAACAGCAGATTTAGGCATAGTAATAGGGAGCTATTGAGCAGGAAGAGTTCAGTCGATTGAATAAGGCAGCCCTGCAAAAACTCGGCCTGAGAAACTCCTGCCTTGCAGTCTCAATGTGAAAGCTCTAGCAAAGCGCGGTGACGTACAACGTGTACGACAGCACTATAAAGGGGAAGTTCCATTCGGATGGCGCCACCCTTGGGACTGCTTTTGCTGATTTGTGTTACCGCGTGTTAGGAAAAGTTTGGTGAGAGACGATTCGTGCTTTTCAGTCTTCATGCTTTAAAGATCGTTTTTTGGTGTTCAGTTTTTGCTTGTGGGTTCGTATCTGTCTTTCAGTGCTTGTAGTCAGTTCGTACCTTTTTTTCAGTGCGTTCTTGTCCGCTTGTTACTGTTTTTCAGGTCGTTCTTCAGAGGCCTTGCTGTTCTTCAGTGCGTTCTTTTAGTTCGTTCTGATTAGACAACCGTTTTCTAGCCATGTTGCGGGTTGCCTGATGATCTTTGAAGAAAAATGTCTAATAAAATTTTATTTTTTAATGAAAGTCTTTTTTTTTTTTCTAATTTGGGTATCTTTTAACTTTCTCCTAGGTCAGGGGTCTGCAACCTTTAAGACATAAAGAGCCACTTGGACCCGTTTCCGAAGGAAAAAAAAAACTGGGAGCCGCAAAACCAAAAACCAGTGTATTTCATACTGCCCAACTCCCATACACACCGCACACCTCTCATGTACATACCACCCACCTCATACACTCCGCACCCCTCTTATTTACATACCACCCACCTATATACACTCCGCACCCCTCTCATGTACATACCACCCACCTCTGATATTGTACAGTATTGCATTTGCTGGGCATGTGGAGGTGGAATCTTATCTGATATTGTTTAAAAGAGCCGCATGCGGCTCCGGAGCCGCGGGTTGCCGACACCTGTCCTAGGTTATGCTAGTGCCATTGTAGTGCCATGTGTATTTTCCTTTACTAAATACCCATCATTGTCAATGTAAACACCACCTTTTAGGCAACATTGATATAAGAAGCCACACATTGTTGAGTATAAAACATTTTTTATTGTTTCACATTTTAAATGTGTGATTTTTTTTGTTGTTAGTTTTTTTAAAATTAATATTTTTTTGGGTGAAAAGTTTTTTTTTTTTTTTTTATTCCAAAAATATTTTTTTTTTTGTAAAAAATATATATAGATTTTTTTTTTTTGATAATATTCCAAAAAATTTTGATTTGAAATCCAATTTTTTTTTTTTTTTTAGAATCTAAACAAAAAAAATTCTTGTTAAAACGCATGAACAATGTAACTTTTTTCGTTTGATATTGTTCATGCGTTTTAGCACGTAAAACTAAAAATTCAGATTCTAAAAAAATACATTATTTTTTAAAATACAAATAAAAACAAATAAAACATTACCAACAAACAAAATTCAAAGTATAAAATATTAATTAAATTTTTTTTTCTTTTAAACCCTCCCAAGAATATCAATCACGTATTTTATTCTTTGCTCTACCTGTTTAGTCGTTTCCCTTATCTGCAATAAACTTGTGTTGATGTCCAGGTCAGCAGAGCAGGCCATCACCTCGCCAATTAGCATCTGGGCGCTGTGTGTATCAAAGCGGTCCCCAGCCAGAAAAGCTCCTTTTGAAACACACCATGTATTATATATATACAGGCCTACATCTATTACCTGAAGCTGTGGTGTATGACACTGACCTGTTGTGGTGCCACTTTCTCCTTCCTCCGCTTCTTCTTCCTCCACATCCCGCGATTGTAACAAAAGGGATACTTGAGTCAAAAAGATTTGAGGCCTGAAAGAGGAATATGAATCATTCTTTTTGTAAGTGTGGTACAGTTGTCTGTTTTGTCAATACTTCTAAGCTGAACACATGATTGTATCCATTACCAAAGCTGCTACATTTATCTATTTTTGGTCAAGTTTCCCACATGGAAACACACCAAGTATCCACTGGATCACCTGTGTGTGAAACCCTAAATAGGTTGTTCTTGTGGCCAACACTTGTGCTACTGAGTCCATATGTGTAACCAACTGATGGGCATACTCTCCTTACTGTATATTGAATTCAGTTTGATTAGTTAAATATAGTTAAGAACACATCTACACAAAAAAAAAATCTTCTTACATAAATAGTTCAAGATGTCGTTTCATGTTTGTGGGCACAATAATTGGTCGATTGAATCATCGTTCATTCGCTCACTAATAATAAAATACGATCTTTTTGTCTGATACAGTGTTTACATTTGTCCATGCCTAAATAGGCATGATGAAATTTCTAAAACACTGTATCAGACAAAAAGATCATATTTAATTATTAGTGAGCGAATGAACGATGATTCATACAACCAATTATTGTGCCCACAAACATGAAACTTGACATCTTGAACTGTACTACATGAAAGAAAAAGCACATGCAGCACCATGATATTAATACTAATCTGAGTACACAGGAAAATTACTTACTTTTTCTAATGACTCTTTTAATCTTCTGGTATTGCTCCGGCTCCCTCAATTTGATGTCAGACCATCTTTTGCGGAGCTGTTTCTTGGATCTGCGCACCCCAAATTTGTGGTACAGACTTTTGACCACTCTGTCCATTATTTGGGCCTTCACCTTATTAGGGTATTTGTATGGGCCATGTTTAGCATTATAATCCTCCCTCCTCAATATTGCCACCATTTCCACCATCTCCTCAAACGCCATATTTGTGGCCTTGTATCTCCTGGATCTGGTGTGTGGTACCGCCTGGGTTTGCTCCTGGCTTAAGGTTGCCACTTGCCGAGTGTCCGCCATGTTGTCTTGCACTAGACGACCGAGAAGGGGCGGGGAAAGTACTAGAACAAACGTCAGGGGCGGTAAAAACGTGCGGAGCTTCACACATGCGCAGTGGATACCGCATGGGTCAAAACGACGTTCAGTGTGTGGAAGAAATCGGAAGGAACGAACGAACGTGTACAACGACGGTACGTAACATGATTTTTGACTTTATTGATCAGTGGCTGAGTTTGTGGCCTATATATGGTGAGAACGTTTATTAGTTGAGGCTTGACTTGACCATGTGTTTTTATTAAAAATAGAGAGTTTGCTAGTGAGTAGGCAGGGACATTTAAAAAAAATAACATTTTCTAATTAACAAGGGACACTAACCTCCTTGTGGGTAAATTATACTAAATAATTATGTTGTTGTAGTAACTTGACACACTCCAAAGAAAACAAATCAATGGAAAGCAGTATAAAATATTATCCAATTAATAACCAAAAAAGAAGATCTACATTAAAAGATTTAAAATATGCAGAAAACTTTTTAGAGGGAGATTTGGCTTCCAAAAAATCAATAATATTCTTGAGATAACAATAAATAATAAAGTAACAAGTAACAATAACGTAACAAGCTTGTCATAACTATGTGATATTCTTAAAAAAAGAAAAGAATGCGCTGCATTACATGATGCAATAATTTAAAACATAACGAATGTGCTATCTCCATTACGAACGCTAGTTTTACCAGAACGAGCGCTCCCGTCTCATAACTTGCTTCTGAGCATGCGCGGGTTTTTCACGTAGTTAAAGCCTACACACGACCATTTTTTACAACCCGAAAAACGACAACGTTAAAAACGTCGTGAAAAAGTAGAGCATGTTCGGAAAAAAAATTGTCCGTTTTTCAGAACCTGAAAAATGCTCTGAAGCCCACCCACGATAGTTTTTAATGACATTAAAAAAAAAAACGTTTTTTACAACCCGAAAAACGGTCGTGTGTACGCGGCATCACACTTTTGGGTGCCTATTAGAGCCTATGGCTCTAATCAGGTGCTTCCAAAAAACACCCCCACCTCTGTAATTCAGGTGCCCAGTGCCCGAAAAGGGGCTGGACATTTGAATAGGGATGTCAGCAGCGACCATAGATAGATTCATGCAATGAATCCTTTATGGACACACCGCCGCTGTAGCAGAGTAATGTTATAAGTCAAGAGTTTATGGTTGGGGGTGGGTATTGTTATGACAAGATATACAGGTTTTTGTGGTGAGCGGTGAGAGGAATGGTGGATGGTTCTTTGTATATATTCATATACATAAGTGTATGAAATTTTCTTTGTGTCACTAATTCGTTTTTTCTTTTGTTATAGAGTGCAATGGTGGAGGGACAGCAGTGGAGGAAGAGTGCAGTTGTATGTTGTTTAGATGAAGGGAATGTTTTGTGATATTATGCACTTATTATTATTATGTATTTTCATTAATTTTAGTATTAAGACTATTATGGGTGGTGGTATATCATTTTTGATTATTATTGTGTGGAAAATGTTGGCTTTTTGTATGAACAGTTTGTTTTATATATTTTAAAGACCTTTTACAAAAAAGGATTAATTAAAACTCCAGTAGCAATTGTGGTGGTGTTCCACGCAATAACTGGGCCTTTTGAAGAAGTTGCATACTATTAGACTTCTGACTGTCTGCCTGCTCACCGGTTAAGACAGTGGAGGAATGGAATACAGTGCTAACCCTTATGTGAAATGGCAAAACACATAAAAAATGAATGTTCTAAAAATCATTCAAAACTAAATGAGTAATGATTATTATCCCACGTGATAATAATCATTCAATATGACAAGAACAAGGAAGTACAACTTAATATATAAAAAAGTGAAGGCAGACCTAGTCAAATGACCTAGATCTAATCCAAAGCAAACACATGGAGAGTGAGTCCACAATAATGAATGGTGCTCTTCAAATAGGTCAGTACAAGCTGATGGGCAGGACATCCAATAAAGAAATCAATCTTCTCTAGTGTAGTAAGAATGGATACCCTTGCAATTGATGGACCCATATGTCAGCGACAGCGGATCATGTGAGCTTGGATAGCCGGATCGATACGTGGCCTAGAAGGTGGAAGAAACCCGCGATCTCCAGTGGAAACTCCAAACTCCACCCCAATTGCTACTGGAGTTTTAATTAATCCTTTTTTGTAAAAGGTCTTTAAAATATATAAAACAAACTGTTCATACAAAAAGCCAACATTTTCCATCCACTTTACATTTAGAATGTTTGTCACATTTCTTTGTAGCAGCTTCCATTTATATTATCCATTTACATAGTTACATAGTTACATAGTTACATAGTTACATAGTTAGTCAGGTTGAAAAAAGACACAAGTCCATCCAGTTCAACCTCAAAAAAATAAACAAACGAAATAAAAAACACAATACAATCCCATACACCCAACTCCATACCCACAGTTGATCCAGAGGAAGGCAAAAAACCCCAGCAGAGCATGATACAATTTGCTACAGCAGGGGAAAAAATTCCTTCCTGATCCCCCGAGAGGCAATCGGATTTACCCTGGATCAACTTTACCTACAAATCTTAGTACTCAGTTATTTTATGTACATTTAGGAAAGAATCCAGGCCTTTCTTAAAGCAATCTACTGAGCTGGCCAGAACCACCTCTGGAGGGAGTCTGTTCCACATTTTCACAGCTCTTACTGTGAAAAAACCTTTCCGTATTTGGAGGTGAAATCTCTTTTCCTCTAGACGTAAAGAGTGCCCCCTTGTCCTCAGTGATGACCGTAAAGTGAATAACTCAACACCAAGTACACTGTATGGACCTCTTATATATTTGTACATGTTGATCATATCCCCCCTAATTCTCCTCTTCTCAAGAGTGAATAGATTTAGTTCTTCTAATCTTTCCTCATAGCTGAGCTCCTCCATGCCTCTTATCAGTTTGGTTGCTCTTCTCTGCACTTTCTCCAGTTCTCCGATATCCTTTTTGAGAACTGGTGCCCAAAACTGAACTGCATATTCCAGATGAGGTCTTACTAATGATTTGTACAGGGGCAAAATTATATCTCTGTCTCTGGAGTCCATACCTCTCTTAATACAAGAAAGGACTTTGCTCGCTTTGGAAACCGCAGCTTGGCATTGCATGCCATTATTGAGCTTATGATCAACTAAAACCCCCAGATCCTTCTCCACTACAGATCCCCCCAGTTGTACTCCCCCTAGTATGTATGATGCATGCATATTCTTAGCCCCCAAGTGCATAACTTTACATTTATCAACATTAAACCTCATCTGCCACTCAGTCGCCCAATTGGACAGAGCATTGAGGTCAGCTTGTAAATTGGAGACATCCTGCAAGGACGTTATTCCACTGCATAGCTTGGTGTCATCTGCAAAGACAGAAATGTTACTTTTGATCCCAGACCCAATATCATTTATAAATATATTGAAAAGTAAGGGTCCCAGCACTGAACCTTGGGGTACACCACTGATAACATTGGACCATTCAGAGTAAGAATCATTAACCACGACTCTCTGAATTCTGGCTTTCAGCCAATTTTCTATCCATTTACAAACTGATATATCCAATCCTGTAGACCTTACCTTACACACGAGCCGTGTGTGCGGAACTGTATCGAACGCTTTTGCAAAATCCAAATATATCACGTCCACAGCCACGCCTCTGTCCAGGGTTTTACTTACCTCTTCATAAAAGGAAATCAGGTTTGTCTGACAACTTCTGTCTTTCATGAATCCATGTTGTCTGCTGCTTAAATAGTTTTTTTCCTGCAAGAACTCATCCATGTGGTCTTTTATTAAACGTTCCAGTATCTTCCCAACTATAGAAGTTAGACTAACAGGTCTATAGTTACTTGGTAAAGACTTTGTTCCCTTTTTAAATATAGGCACCACATTGGCTCTACGCCAATCCAGTGGTACTATTCCTGTCATTAATGAGTCCCTAAATATTAGATACAGTGGCTTTGAAATGACAGAGCTCAACTCACCTAGGATCCGTGGGTGGATGCCATCTGGTCCAGGTGCTTTATCCACCTTTATTCTGTCTAAATATTTCTGGACCATATCACTTTTGAGCCATTGTGGATTTGGGGCTGTGTCACTCCCACCCCCATTTTGGACATGAGCTCCCCCATGCTCCATTGTATACACAGAGCTGAAGAAAGCATTTAATAAATTTGCCTTCTCTTTGTCCCCAGTCACCCACTCTAGATTATTTTGTAAGGGGCCTACATGCTCAGACTTCACCTTTTTACTATTAATATATTTAAAGAATTTTTTGGGGTTTGTCCTACTATCTTTTGCAATCTGTCGTTCATTTTGAATTTTTGCATCCTTGATTTCCTTTTTACATATCCTGTTATATTCTTTGTAACATTTAAACAACACTAGTGTTCCTTCATTTTTATATTTTTTAAAAGCTACTTTCTTATTGTTTATAGCTTTTTTAACTTTGCCCGTGAGCCACATAGGTTTTATTTTTAGCCTTTTAAACTTATTGCCCATGGGAACATACTTTGCAGTGAGGTTCCACACAGTCTTTTTGAAAAATTCCCATTTCTGTTCTGTGTTCATCTGTGTCAATAGTCCCTCCCAGTCCAAGTCCTGGAGAGCAGCCCTCATCTTTGGAAAATTTGCTCTCTTAAAATTTAGTGTTTTAATATTTCCTGTATGTATTTCCTGCTTATAGTTAACATTAAATGAAATCATGTTATGATCACTGCTACCCAGGTGTTCCTTTATCTGAACATTAGTAATAAGCTCTGCATGGTTTGAGATTATCAGGTCCAACAGAGCATCATTCCTAGTTGGGGCCTCAATAAACTGCACCATAAAATTGTCCTGCAATAGGTTTTTAAATTTTTGTCCTTTAACTGTCCCAGAAGTGCCATTAATCCAGTCAATTTCTGGGTAGTTAAAATCCCCCATTATTATCACCGTCCCAGCCCTTGCAGCCCTTTCCATCTGTGCAAGGAGCTGAGTCTCCACCTCCTCATTAACATTGGGTGGTTTATAACAAACTCCAATGATTAATTTTGAACTACGCACATCTGTATGCAGTTCCACCCATAATGCTTCAGCCTCACCACACTCTCCATCAACCAGGTTCTCTTTCACGCTTGCTTTGAGGTCACTTCTCACATAGAGACAGACCCCTCCACCTTTCCTTTTTACCCTGTCTTTCCGAAAGAGAGCATAGCCAGGAATATTAATAGCCCAGTCATGTGAGGATTGAAGCCAAGTTTCAGCAATACCGATTACATCATAGCTCTCCTCATGCACCAGAGCTTCCAACTCACCTGATTTATTAATCAGTATCTCTTTATTATTGTTTTCCCACTTTCACTGTTTGCGCAATATTTTTCCACCCCTCCATTCTGATAGTGGAGGGCCACTCACCTGGCTGCAGATCACTTGCTGAGGGAGGGCAGCTGAGGAAGTTATCCCCCCTATGTGTGTCCAGGAACCCAAGGTGCTGTAGGAAATGGAGCTAAAGAGGCCTGCACCTTCATCTTAGAACGGTGAGTAAATGGACACACCACTATGCCATATGGAAACATGTATCTCACACAGGTGAAGTGTATCAACATAGCTTACCCTCACAGGGTAGGATAAGTTCTCTGTTCTGCCATGACTCTTCAAACTGCTCTGTCCCCTATGACACACCTGGTAATATATCATTTGAAGGTTGGACACACCTGAACACAATATGCAAACCAGTAAACAGGTCAACAAATACATTACGATAGGTTAGACTAACTCACATGAATACTAGCATCAAATGTGGCAATTAACTAGACTGCAATAATGCTAAACCAAATTAAACTGGTATGCACAGTGTTAATAAAACCTGCATAAAGAGTGAGAAATATAAATGGCAATAAAAGAAATCCCACAGTAACTCTCTGTTTTAACCAATCAAAAGGTGTCCCAGAGTGCACTCTGAAATTATACCCCTGGATGTGGATTTATTTATATGTTTTCTGAAAGGGGTACCCCTAGGGATGGCTGTAAAGTATGTGATTACCAAAATTGAATCTGGCTAACGCTGGGACACTGGTTATTGTCTCATTAAACTGTATCCAGTAGAGGACTGTAGGGCTGCTAAGTAATGGGCAGTCTCTACTGGCATTAAACTCTGGATAGTGATAGAATAAGCATAGCTTATTCCACTCACCACTTTTGGTAAACCACAAATTTAGTCCAGAACACTTGGTGGTTTTATGGCCTCAGGTGTCCAGACCTCAGTCCTCACAAAGCTCAGTACCAGCACTCAGGTTCACCTATACTCCTTTGCCGTAGACACACACGGTAACAGGTTCCTCCAGCTCCAGTCCCAGTACATAAAGCAACCCTTCAGTGGCTCAGTCCTCCGGCCCTCTGGGAATGCATATCACAACAATGGCACCCTAGTCGTCACACTGTCTCAGTCTCCCTGGTGCCATGCATAGACTCCACAATAACAGGTCTGCATTCCTAGGTCCCCTGCACTGCACTTCCCAGACCTCTGGTCAATTTCTCAGGAAAACTTAACTCCTCTCCTCCTCTGGTGGAGGGAATCAAGGGCAATCAAGTCCACATCCCACATTCACTTGCATTATACTGCACTCCTTGGGGACTACATGTCCTAGAGTCCCATGAGCTGTTATGTCATCAAGGGGAGGGGAAGAGCAACTGCACTAACTATTCCCCTCCCCTATTTATTGCCACTGCTGCCAAGAGGGAAGGGGGGAGGAAAGTGAGCTGGCATCGTTGGACACAACCTGCTCTGCTCTCTGCTTACAGTGGCAGAGGGGGAGAGGGGTCAGGCAGAGGCACACACAACCACTCTGTACACACAGAGCCAGGGGCGGACTGACAGCTCATGGGGCCCCCGGGCAAAAGGAGATCATGGGGCCCCCTGTGTCTCCGCCCATGTGTCCCCGCCCACGTTCAAGCTATATCCACACAAAGTCCCACCTACATATTGCACTGCCCACATTGCATGCGTTCAAAGAATTTCTCTACACAATGTTCAAAATACATGTTTATTATAGGAATTAAAAAATTCTTGCCACTGACCACCAATGTAAGGGACATTCTTCTCACTGATAACCAATGTAAGGAACATTCTTCTCACTGATCACCAATGTAAGGGACATTCTTCTCACTGATCACCAATGTAAGGGACATTCTTCTCACTGATAACCAATGTAAGGAGCATTCTTCTCACTGATCACCAATGTAAGGGACATTCTTCTCACTGATGACCAATGTAAGGAACATTCTTCCCACTGATCACCAATGTAAGGGACATTCTTCCCACTGATCACCAATGTAAGGGACATTCTTCCCACTGATCACCAATGTAAGGAACATTCTTCTCACTGACCACCAATGTAAGGGGCATTCTTCCCACTGATCACCAATGTAAGGGACATTCTTCCCACTGATCACCAATGTAAGGGACATTCTTCCCACTGATCACCAATGTAAGGGACATTCTTCCCACTGATCACCAATGTAAGGAACATTCTTCCCACTGATCACCAATGTAAGGGACATTCTTCCCACTGATCACCAATGTAAGGGACATTCTTCCCACTGATCACCAATGTAAGGGACATTCTTCCCACTGATCACCAATGTAAGGGACATTCTTCTCACTGATCACCAATGTAAGGGACATTCTTCCCACTGATCACCAATGTAAGGGACATTCTTCTCACTGATCACCAATGTAAGGGACATTCTTCCCACTGATCACCAATGTAAGGGACATTCTTCCCACTGATCACCAATGTAAGGGACATTCTTCCCACTGACCACTAATGTAAGAGACATTCTTCCCACTGATCACCAATGTAAGGGACATTCTTCCCACTGACCACTAATGTAAGGGACATTCTTCTCACTGATCACCAATGTAAGGGACATTCTTCTCACTGATCACCAATGTAAGGGACATTCTTCCCACTGATCACCAATGTAAGGGACATTCTTCTCACTGATCACCAATGTAATGGACATTCTTCCCAATGATCACCAATGTAAGGAACATTCTTCTCACTGATCACCAATGTAAGGGACATTCTTCTCACTGATCACCAATGTAAGGAACATTCTTCCCACTGACCACCAATGTAAGGAACATTCTTCTCACTGATCACCAATGTAAGGGACATTCTTCCCACTGATCACCAATGTAAGGGACATTCTTCCCACTGATCACCAATGTAAGGGACATTCTTCCCACTGACCACTAATGTAAGAGACATTCTTCCCACTGATCACCAATGTAAGGGACATTCTTCTCACTGATCACCAATGTAAGGGACATTCTTCTCACTGATCACCAATGTAAGGGACATTCTTCCCACTGATCACCAATGTAAGGGACATTCTTCTCACTGATCACCAATGTAAGGGACATTCTTCTCACTGATCACCAATGTAAGGGACATTCTTCTCACTGATCACCAATGTAAGGGACATTCTTCTCACTGATCACCAATGTAAGGGACATTCTTCCCACTGATCACCAATGTAAGGGACATTCTTCCCACTGATCACCAATGTAAGGAGAATTCTTAGTGTACAGATGACAATATTAGGCCGCTTTTACACTGGGGCGGTGGTAAAGTGCCGCTAAAAAGCGGCGCTTTACTGTAATTTTTGTGGAGGTATTAGGCCGCTAGTGCTAGCGCTTTTAACCCCCATTAGTGTCCGAAAAAGGGATAAAACAACCCGCAAAGCACTGCTGCATTTCAATGGGCAGGAGCGGTGTACACACCGCTCCTTCACCACTCCAAAGATGCTGCTTGCAGGAAAAATTTTAACGTCCTGCCAGCGCATCACCCCAGTGTGAAAGTACTTAGGCTTTCACATTTACACTGCAGAGGAGACGTTTTACAGGCGCTATTTTAGCCCAAAAGCGCATGAAAAACTTCCCAGTGTGAAAGCGGACTAAGGCCCCTTTCACACGGGGCGGATCAGTGATGATCCACCTCCGTATGCTCCACTTGCTCTGTTGATCCCCGCTGAGCCGGCGGATGACAGGGCGGTCCTCACACACTGTGCAGGGACCGCCCTGTCTTTTCTCCGCTCTCCCCTATGGGGGGATCTGATGCACACGGACCGTCTGTCCACGTTCATCCGATCCGATCCGCAGACAGAAGAAAAAATAGTGTTTTCTTCCGTCTGCAAAATTGGATCTTTGTGGAGGTGGACAAGATCGGGTGTCAGCGGATGTTTATCCGCTGACACCCGCAATGGGTGTATGTCCCTTTTTCATCCGCAAACCAATGGATGAAAAAGCGGACATACGGTCCGCACGTGTGAAAGGGGCCTTAGGGAAAAGCACTCAGTGTATACATTTCAATAATTATATATATATATATAGAGAATAACACTCACTTAGCCCAGGTTCACACTGACAGCGGGAATGAAATCCTGCAAGTTCAGCTAAACTCGCACGATTTCATACCCACATGTCAGTGCGAGTTTGGCGGGCGATTTCAAGAGACATCTGTGCGGGTTGCTGCACAGATGTCTATGGAAATTGCACCCAGAAGTCACTAAAGGTTGTACAGAAACTACTTTTGGGAATCAGTGCGGTGCCACAAATGGGGCATCGCACCGATTCGGGTAGTGCCATTGCCATGCCATTTGACATGTCAAATCGCATGGCAAATTGCTCCGATGTGAACCAGGGCTAAGTGCTATTCCCTATATAACACTGATATCTATACACTGAGTGCATTGAGTGGCATTCAGTGTACCAGATATCAGTGTATACCAGTGAATAGCACCTGACCTGCCACCTGGTAAATAGGCACACAGTACAGGGCAAGAAAAAAGGAACCAGGAAGTAACACTCAGCATGGCTCTTCTAACAACACAGACACAGTAACTGCAGTGCTTTCATTATCACACTGACCTGCTGCACACAAGGCAGATCAGTGTGGATGCCGTTTTGGAATTTGAAGCTGTCTCAGTCAGTCCCCTCTGCTCTGTGTGCAGTGCTCTCTCCCTCCAGCTCCTTCACAGACTGGACCCCACGGCAGTGACTTATGGCCCCGCCCCCTCAGCTGAATTCCCCAGGGGGAGAGGTGGCCAGAGCGCCTGTCACTGTCTGAACATCCCTGCACGGCTCACAGCTCTGATGAGCCATCCACCCCGGCCAGCTCACACCTCCAAACCGCTCATACAGCCACATCAACCGGGTGGCATTTAATAGTTCAATGGCACTGTTTTTAATTCTGTAGATAATAATATGCTGCTGCGGGCACCTCCAGGGGCAGACTGAGCCGACCCGGGCCCCCCCCACCACGGGCCCTCGGGCAGTGCCCGACTGACCGAATGGTCAGTCCGCCCCTGCACAGAGCCCAGCTCTCCTCCCGGTCTTCTCTCTTGCTGGCAGAGTTCCAGCTATATGTAATAATTAATCAGACTGCCCTAACCACATGGGATAGCCCCTTGTGAAGGTTGTATCTCTACAAAAAACAAAATTACACGGTCAGTATTGCAAAAATGAAAACTGCAAAGCACTAGTGGAGGTAGATTTTTCTGTATGTGAATAAATATTATTATAATTTACATTCTACCAATGAAGAGTATAAACGGACAACAATAGCAGCACAGGAGTATTTTGGAGTATTTTATCCAAATGTGCCAAATTCAGGCATTACTCCAAATGTCTTGGTCTATACTCAAGTGGGTGTATGCACATGCCTCTTTGTCTACAACCAATATGTACAACACCAATATTCCCAATTTTATCAACACACAGAGAAACACAGAAACACCTGAGCATTGCAGCCACCAACATTTACCCAACCAACCTTGCAAACACCATCTGCATCTTGCATTTTAGAAATGATATATGAATATACAAATGCTTTTCGTATAGTACATATGTAGCAGGTGATAAAGGATAAATCCTGAAATAATAAACCAGCGTATCCAGTGACTATATTTTTAGTTGCATTGCTGTTGTCACTTTTTCTTAATACGTATCCTTCATTCACAGTGATTAATTGTTAATGCCCTCTAAGCACGGTGTGTAAAGTTTTGGATTCAGAGATCCAAACTACTGAATATGTTTTCCTAGATGTAGATATAACAGAAGATTGTGACTCATAGTTTTAATATGGCCTGGTAATGCGTGGGTTGCACAGAACGCAGAAACTATGTGCGGAACAGTACAGTCTTCTTGGCATGCTGGGGTTTTCTCAAAAGGTCGATAATGGGGTATATTTTTGTGCTGCCTGCTTTTAGACATAAACCTCTTTAAATGCTGCAGTTTTCTTATGCTATTTATTGGAAGAAAAAAATGTTTAGGTGTGGCATGGGCTTTTTGCTTGTCTCTTGTGTTTCAGTGGTGAGAACTACAAGCAATGCATTTACTAGCTGACTCACCCTCCAGTTTGAGGTTATGCATGTGGGTCACACTAAAAACCAATACCCTGTCACATTAACACTCAACTTGACAGCCTATGAGGATACTGGTTATATATAGAGATCCTCTCTCGCCGCATAGGCTTACCCGAGACGATCATCTGTGATTATTCCTAAACATGATCTCCGAAAGTTCAATAGCTGGCAGTTGTTTCTGTAGAGCTGAGAGCTGCTAGAAGGAAGTATTGCAAGTCCATCATGCCTTTTTATTTCTTTTATTTCTTATACTTTTATTCTTTAGAAAATTTAAAGGGGTTGTAAACCCTCTTGTTTTTTCACCTTAATGCATCCAACATTCTCCCTGGAAACTGAAGTACATATCAGTCACCTACTACCACACTAAACCACTCCCCTGCCCCCAGATCAAAACAAACAGGTCTAGCTCACAGCATAGGCCTGCTAAAATTTACCTGCGCTGGCAGCTTACCCAAAAAAACTTACGCTTAGCACCTATCTAAGGTAGAGGGTGCTAAACTTAGTATCTTCCTCAAGCGTCACTCCCGCTGGGTCCCTGGCTTGGCACTCCAGAAACTCCTCAAGCGTCACCCCTCTGACTGAGTCCCTGACTTGGCAACTGCTGAAGCTTCCCGATTCTTCACCGTCCCTGGTTGGTGAGAACACTGCTCCAGTACTTGCTTCAGCTACTCACTGTGGTCCCTGGTAACAAGGTGATTGGTCCCTTAGTGGCTACAGTTTCCCCACTATCTCTGACCATGACAGAACTATCACCTCTGGTTGGACTGTAAGCCGCAGCCCCAACCCTACGGTAGGGTGACCAGACATCCCCAGTTTCAGGGGACAGTCCCCTGATTGAGGACACTGTCCCCGGACCAAGTCTGTCCCTGGTTTTGTCCCCAGATTGGATTTAATAGGGGGCAGGGGCAATTTCAAAGACAATCAGTGCAGAATGAAAATAAAAAAAATTGAATTACACACCCCCGATCCGCCGTGCCTACTAGCATAGGGGGGTTGTATTTTTCCCATTATCTGTGGCCCTTTCTGATGATCATGTGCTGGTCGGAGTGGAGGGAATATTTCTTCAGTTTCGGGCGCATGACCGTGCAGCTTCGCTCGCATGTTCTTCTGCCTTGGCTCAAAACCTGGCCAGCCACCTGCCTATCTCCTCGCCTTCCCTGGCAGAGTAATCTTCCTCCGCTCCCCATCCAGTAGTAGCCGGGGCCCAGAGAGTAAGACTTGAGAGGCTGTGAGGCGGGCGGCGACGGGCAGAGATTTGCTGATTGTTGCCATTACTAGTAAAGAAAAAATATGTCCCCGGATTTCATTTAAAAAATCTGGTCACCTTACCCTACGGGTCTCTGGATAGTCCCTCAGACAGCCCAGCAACCAGATGTACCCGGGATAGGCCCAAACGCCGGCCTAGTAGCCCAGGCAGCTTAACACACATCCACCCAGACAGCCATCCAGGTGACACAGAACTGTTATTGCCTGAGTCCACCCAAATATACAGGTTCTCCCACTGGCTGAGACACCCCATATACTCCTAGTCTGTCCTTGCATCACCCTTATCTTATCTAATGTCACCAGGTACCCGGCCACCCATCGACAGAAGAGAGAAGTGCAGCAATTCCAGACTTAGGTTGAAATCAATTGATCCCTAGCAATTGGCCAAGGAAACTATACCTGGCAGGTAAATTTGGGCACAACCCTGCCTAAACATCAGAGTGCTACATATTTAAAGTGACATGTTGAACTATATATAAAGTGCAAAAACTCTTCAAAAAGTATGCAGTGCTGTAAACGTAAACAATTGTCTTCAATAAAGTGTCCAGTGCATAAAACCTTTTGGTGACTTTTTGTTGTCTGATATCCACCATCAGTTATCTTTCACTTCGACATGTAGATTCCTGCACCAAATATGTCTAAAAACTCACCAGATTATGTTGCTTACGCATAAATATACCAGCACAAGCGCATATGGAAATATAATCAGAAGACCTGGTAATCCAGACCTAGCGAATCTCTTTATTTTGTTTTCACCACTGGCTATCCATCCTCCACTCACATCCATCCATTTGAAAGGAGAAGAAAAGGGTTTGCATATTGTACCGTAATAAGCCTTTATTTAAAGGGTAGGTTCACCTTTACAGAAAAATCTGTATGGTGAACTTACACTAGACCCCCTCCTCACCCCCCCCCCCCGGTCCTGCTGACCTGGAGCCCAGTGATCACACTCTAGGAGACCTTGTGGTGTAGGAGTTAGAAATCTGCTTGGCTTTATCTCTTAAACGTACCTTGTCAGGTACGTTTAGGAGAATTTTAATTGGTAGGCGTCATCACATGGGCGGCGCCGACCAATCAGAACCTGTGTAGCCCGTCCCGTCACCTGAGGCGAAGAGGAAAGAAAGCCGTGAGGATTTCCAATCCCCGGACTGGTAAAGGGGCTAAACAACCTGTCAGAACAGGGGGTCGCCGGACTCCAGGTTAGCTGGACCAGGTGTAATGGTAAGAGGGTCCAGTGTAAGTTCACCTTACAGGTTTTCTGTAATGGTGAACTGACACTTTAAAACCAAATTTTAGACACAATAAATATTGTCACCACCGACACTAGTATAAGCACATAATATTGTATCCCTAAGCCATATCCGGCCGCATCTACAGACCACGAGACCTGGCTTGGTATGCATGGAGACATCACATCTAATGCCCTGCCCTACGCGTTTTATCATCCAACATCCTGTAGGAAGAGCTTTTGCACTTTATAAATAGTTTAACGTGTCACTTTATATACTTGTTGATTTACATTTTGTGTTTATAACACTCTCTTTAAAGAGATTTTGCACGTTATTGATATATACTTTTTAAAAATGTCTTTGTATTGGTTCACATAGTTGGATAATTTGTTTGGTCACTGGATCAACTGGGATAGCAGCCGTAAGGTTTGGGTAACGGTAGAAGTTACTGTAGAAGTTCTGTGGCGCAGTTCTACTTTAGTTAATACTAACCTCTACTTTGATCCTTCACCAGTGAATAGTTTTAAACAAGTTTTAAAAAATCATTTACCATCTCTACTAAATGAGAATTTCCCTTGGGATTTGCTATGACTAGGAGCAAATTAGGTGATAACGGACTGGCTAAAAGTTAATAATAATTTAACATTTACCAAAACCCAGATTTTACAAACATACTACCCCTGCGAAAATAATAACCGATTCCTTACAAGACTATTTGGCAAGCTTTATGTTAAAGCGGGGGTTCCGCGGTAATACGTTTTTTTCCCCCAAGATGCTTCTGGCGCTCTTACCTTATATATATGGTACTCGCGTGTCCTAATTTTATAGCCGCCAGCATTCCTATTCAGCCGCAAAAGATCATTTATAAAATTCTGGGATGGACACTTTCATCTTGCTTGTGGGCACTCTGAAGCCCACAAGCAAATCCTTCCGGGATGCGATGTCCCGCGCATGTGCAGTGTTGACGGCGAGCAGCGCCGTCAACACTACACAGTTGCCATCACGTTGCTGTCACGTGACCCCCGAGGCAACGCGGGATTACAGTACAGCGCGTCTCCTGGGAGTCTCGACACATCTCTCCCAGGAGACATCACGCACGGCCGGGGAAAACTAAATACACGCCCACTCCCGCGGGGAATGAAACCTGGAAGCCACAGGAAAAGCTTCTGAAACAAGGTAATGAATGACATACGGAAAAAAAAACGATGGATACTACAAATATTAAGGCTGGTGGTGTTAGTAAGACGAACTTGATATTTAGGGTGAACCTCCGCTTTAAAGAAACTGGGAGAGATTACATATTTGCACATTTCTTTCAAGGGCCTCTATATAAAAGCTGGAATAAACAAATAACATTACAGAACTTGACAACTATAGTGACCAATCAGATTCAAGATTTTATTTTCCTGAAAATAAAAGGTGTATACTGCTGAGTTGCTGTGGGTAGGCTTTCCACTTTCGGAAATAACTTTTTTACAATTTAAAACAGGGTCGGTTAGCTTAAGTTTTTTACAGTAACTTAATTTTAGCTTTGTTTTACATCATGTGAATAAGGTTCCTAGTTGAATTATTATGTTTTTACCTTTGCCGTAATGAAATGATCCTATGTGAAACATTGCATTTGAATGATGGTAGCTTTTATGGTTTGAATCAGAAAAGTTGGTTTAGTAAAGTTCTACAGAACTGAAGAAGACTGAGTCATGCTGATGATATGGAGTTTCTTCAAGTATTATAGAATTGATGCAGCCTTGATTCTTTTTATGTCAGCAGCATACAATCCGGTGTACAAACAAAATATATTATAGTGCACCATGGATAAAATGTTTTCTTAATCCCAGAGGGGGCTTGCAGAAGCATGCACTGTGCGTGTAGATATGTGCCATGGGTGTGTTGTGGAACTAGAGAGAGTGCAGAAAAGGTCAACTAAACTGATAAGAGACATAGAGGACCTCAGCAATTAGAAAAAATTAGCCAAACTGAATTTACTCTTTTTTGAGAGGAGGCTTTTACCACTTCCCTTCTGAAGCTTTTTTTTTTTTTTTTTATACTTGTTTTGCATATATTAAAATCAACATTTTTGGCTACACAAAAATGTTAAACCCACAGAATAGTATATATTTTCTGAAAGCAGAGACCCTGTAGAATAAAAAAATTGTAGTTGCAATGTTTTATGTTGCCCGATATTTTTGCACAACTGTTTATCAGAACTCTATTTTCAGTACAAAATTAATTCCAGTGCACACAAACATAATATAACCACTACGTTCTGTACAAAACAAAAGATGTAATTGTTTTGAGTAAATAGATTCCGAAATATGTGAAGCCTCAAGACTGTGTGAGCCCGAAAAATGACAAAAACTTTCAGTACTCAAATTTATCAATAGGAGATGCTTTAACCACTTGACAACTGGGCACTTAAACCCCCTTAATAACCAGACCAATTTTTAGCTTTCGGTGCTCTCACATTTTGAATGACAATTACCATACAACACTGTACCCAAATGAAATTTTCATCCCTTTTTTCCACACAAATAGAGCTTTCTTTTGGTGGTATTTAATTACCGTTGTTTTTTTTAGTTTTTTTGCGCTATAAGAGAAAAAAGACTGGGAATTCTGTAAAAAAATAAATTTTTCTTGGTTTCTGTTATACAATTTAGCAAATTAGTATTTTTTTCTATATAAATTTTGGCCAAATTTTATACTGCTACATATCTTTGGTAAAAATAAGTACAAATTGGTGCATATTATTTGGTCTTTGTGAAAGTTATAGAGTCCACAAGCTATGGTGCCAATATCTGAAAATTGATCACACCTGAAGTACTGACGGCCTATCTCATTTCTTGAGACCCTAATAAGCCAGAAAAGTACAAATACCCCCCAAATGACCCCTTTTTGGAAAAAAAGACATTCCAAGGTATTTAAAAAGAGGCATGGTGAGTTTTTTTAAGTTGTCATTTTTTCCCACAATTCTTTGCAAAATCAAGATTTTTTTTCTTTTCCACAAAATGTTCATATTAGCAGGTTATTTCTCACACAGAGCATATGCATACCACAAATTACACCCCAAAACACATTCTGCAGTATGGTGATACCACGTGTGAGACTTTTACACAGCGTGGCCACATACAGAGGCCCAACATGCAGGGAGCACCTTCAGGCGTTCTGGAGCATCCAGGCCAATTCTGACATTTCTCACCTAAAAATCATCATTTATTTGCTAGAAAATTGCATAGAACCCCAAAACATTACAAATGTTTTTTTAGCAAAGACCTTAGAGAATACAATAGCGGTTGTTGCAACTTTTTATCTCGCACTATATTTGCGCAGCAATTTTTATAACGTGTTTTTTACAAAAAAAAACTTTTGTGCTTAAAAAAAAAAATCAGTTAGCCCAATGTTTTTGCATAATGTGAAATACTTCGCTACTTAAAAATCCCCATAGGTGACGCTTTAAATATTTTTACTGGTTACATGTTTTTAGTTACAGAGAAGTTCTAGGGCTAAAATTATTTCTCTCGCTTTAACGTTCGCAGAGATACCTCACATGTGTGGTTTGAACACTGTTTTTATATGTGGATGTTTTTTATATGTTCGCTTCTGCATGCAAGCTCACGGGGACAGGGGTGCTTTAAAAAATATATCTATTTTATTGTTCATTTTACTTTATTTATTTTAGTTTGACATGTTTTTCCGCAAAAAATAAAAAATTCGGATCACTTTTATTCCTATTACGAGGAATGAAAACATCCCTTGTAATAGGAATATGGCATGACAGGTCCTCTTTACAGTGAGATATGGGGTCAATAAAACCCCACATCTCACCTCTAGGCTGGGAAGCCTGAAATATAAAAAAAAAAAAACAATCTTGGCTTCGATCGTAGCGTTGTCGGTAGAAGCAGGAGGAGGGCGTATTGCGGGGTATTGCAGAGTATTGCAAAGTATGCACAGTATTGCCCAGAGTATTGCAGAGTATTGTCCAGAGTATGCACAGAGTATTGCAGAGTATTGCCCAGAGTATGCGCAGTATGCCCAGAGTATTGCAGAGTATGCCCACAGTATGCCTAGAGTATTGCAGAGTATGCGCACAGTATGCCCAGAGTATTGGGCAGGGATGGCTGAGCATGCAGGGAGGGATGGATGGCTGGATCTGTGACTGCAATTATCACAGATCAAGCCCACAGTACTGCCGATCGGTACAGAGAGGGGAGAGAGGAACCGGCGTCTTCACATTTTTTCTTTTTTTTTTCTTGTTTTTTTTTTTTTAAGTGTATTTTGTGCGTGTACTCGAGAGAGGAGCCGGACTGCAGGAGTTGGGAGTAGGCAGGCCTCCCCCAGAGGCAATCTGCCATCTTTCTCCATGCCCCGGGTGGCAATGGCGGGTGTGTGAGGGGGTTCTCCCACACAGCCCGCCCTACCTGCTCCTCTTTGAAGCCCAACGGGGCAGAGGGACTCCCTATAAGGGAGTGAGAGGATCTAGCCCACTCAACCAGCCCCGTTGGTCCTTCGCCTCTCTTTTTTAGAGACCGCATGGTCAAAGTGCGTGCATGTTAACCCAATTTCGAGTGCGTGTGTAAGTGTGGTGGTTTTTGTGGGAGGGGGGTGGGTGTACTAAGCGCAGGCTTACCTCGCATAGCACACCCACCGGGAGCCGGGCTGAGACCACCAAACTCAATTCACATGTAGCTGAGACCGGGATCCAAACCCCTAGCTGCAGAGGTGAATGGCTTGTCAGCGCAGTGCCAATCGCGTTGAGCCACCGCAGCTCCCTTCGGCGTCTTCACATGACGCCGGTTTATTTACAAGTGATCGCTCTGTCATTGGACGGAACGATCACGCGGTAAACCGCCACTATCAGCGGCGATTTACCATGATCCATGATGCGCCGGACCCGGCGGTCACAAACACTCCCGTGTGCGCGCCCCAGGGGGCGCGCGGGAGCGCGATTCTTGAAGGCCGTTAATTAACGGCCTCCCAGAGTTAAGCAACCGCCCTGTAGCCGTACTTTGGCTATGGGGCGGTTGTTAAGTGGTTAAAGTGGATGTAAACATGATTCATGAACTGTGACCTAGGCAAATATATCTGCAATGTTTTCTTATCTCTCTCCAAAGCCCCAAGTCTTGTGACTTTCTGATGCTTCCCACTTCTGTTATCAGCATTAGGTATGAGCCAAACACCCCCCATCGGTTCGCACCAGAACCTTCGAACGGACTGAACGTTCGCGCAAACATTTAGAACCCCATTGACGTCAATGGGACTCGAACGGTCGAATTCAAAAGTGCTCATTTTAAAGCCCAATATGCAAGTTATTGTCGGAAAACGTCTTTGAGAACCCGGGTCTTGCCCAAGGGAACATGTATCAATGGAAAAAAAAGTTTTAAAAACTGTCGTTTTTTCTGGAGTAGCGATTTTAATGATGCTTAAAGTGAAAAAATAAATATGAAAAATTCCTTTAAATATCGTACCTGCTGGGTGTCTATAGTAGTGTTTAGAACTGACCCTGCACAAAATGAGATTACTGTAAGAAAAAAGTAATTTAAGACTGCTTGCGGCTTTAATGTAATGTCTGGTCCCTGCAATATGGATGAAAATCACTGAGAAAAATAGCATGGGTTTCTTTAGGTGTAAACTACAGAGCACAAGTGCAGTACTGGTACACACAAAGTAACATTAGGTGCAAACTACAGAGCACAAGTGCAGTACTGGTACACACAAAGTAACTTCAGGTGCAAACTACAGAGCACACGGGCAATACACCACGTGAGAATACTGCAGCTAGCACGACCAACTGATAGACAGTAAATTAGGATAGGAATAACTGATCTAGCTAAACTATACAGTGTATAAATATTTGTACAACTACTGGGATGTATATATATCCTCTACACACTGTAACTTTAACTAAACTGACTAGCCTGCCTGCTCCATCTATCTATCTAGAAAAAAATACACTGTCTCTCTCTCTCTAGGACTGATCTATTCACTAACACCGCCGCAACACACTACATAAGGCCGCCCTGCAGGCAGCCTTTTATAGTGTGAAAAAGAGGGACCCCACAATCAGGAGAATGTCAGTGTTTGTAAGTCACCACATCCCTAGAGTTATGGAAAAAACATGAAATACCCCCTCAAGGGTGGGACTTTATAAGTGACACAAACACGTGAATGAGTAGAAAAATATATAGCAAATTTATTTGAACAATTTAAGTAAGGACATCGTACAGTGTCCTAGCAAGGATAAAAAACCACATGCAAGTGGTATACAGATCCTATTTGTAAAGCAATAAAACAGACATGAGACAAAAATTGGTCCAACCCGACAGCCGTTTCGGTATCTGTGATCCTTCTTCAAGGGGTATTACAGACGATCATTGTGTCAGAGAAATACATGTCTATTAGAAAAGAGATATATACATATATTACATAGAAAAAATTCAACTTAAACAATATTTACAACTCTAGTGACCGAAATTGTTAAAAAACATGGGGAAGGGGGAGACAAGAAAAGGACAGCCATACAACTATGTCATTTATCAAAACAGATATGAGCTACTTACAGTCAATTAGATCTGTAGATAGAGTCCTGTCTCAGTGTGAAAGTACGCCAAAAACAAGGGGAGAATGCTGTATATGGAGATCAATGTCTCTGTGTTCACGGGGAGGATATACAATCATAGCCTACCAAAAAGGTCCACGCCTAGGGAAGGAAGGAAAAGAGGAAAGAAGAGAAAAAATAAAAAAAATAAAAAAAATAAAATAATATATATATACAATATGTATATATCATTATTTGTTGCATTCAAAGAGTTAAATGCAGACACACATTTATAGCAAAAAAGAGTAACCCCATAGAGCTGGTAATCCAAAAATGGAGAGTAACTTACCAGATATGGGAATCCATATAGGAGAGGGTATTCATGTGCCAGAGAACAAAAAGTTCAGCCACAAGGAGACAAACTACCCAGATTATCCTATGTTTCAGGAAGGGTGGATTGCTGGGTGATCGCAGGCAGAGATCACTGGAAAAAGGAATTTAGGAGTATATATAAATAATATGTATGGCTAGTCTGGTGAAGTGTGCATAAAGGCACAGCACCAAAAACAAACAATAAGCCAAACATCAACAACCAGTGGTCCTACCTGCATGTGAGAAGTCTCCATAAGTCCAGCAGACGCCATGACAGTCAGAGACAATAGTGTCTGCAATGGGCTTAAATAGAGTCCATTAGTGGCTATGGCGCATGCGCGCGCGCACGTGCTGCGTAGTGACGCAATTGTGTCTTGGGGAAAAAAAAAACGGGATGGGCTTGAATAGAGTACATTAGCGGCATAGGCGCATGCGCGCGCGTATGCGCTGCGTAATGACGCAATTGCGGAAATGACGCTATTGTGATGAAACTCGCAAGTGGACACCAGCACATTGATATCAATGCGGTGACTACACTCGAACAATTATTGCCTGCACAGTCCAAATACATTTAACAGACGCCATGATAGTCAAAAGTATGGACGTCGCATGTGTCGATCAGCATGGTAACACCATTGCTGCAATGACACATGTAGTAGCGTTGGCATGATGACGCAATCGCGGCAGACGGGTATAAAGTCGCAATTATATCAATGTCAATATGGTGATTCCATATATGACATTGATTAAAAATTGAAAATAAAATTAAATTAAAAATTGGAAATAATAAAGGGAGGAAATATCACTTAAATAAGTGATTTTGCCAGTGCCAATCCACCCTTACACAAGTATATAACCCGAATTAGGATGACAATGCCATCAATACGGAAAAAAAAAAAAAGGGGGGGGGGGGGGGGAAAGAAAGAAAGAAGGAAGGGAGATGGAGAGGGCCTTTCGCACAGGGCGTGCCGGATATCGCCCAAATAATGGGAAGGAGCCGGCATGGAGTGTGCGCTGACGCAAGAAAGCAGTAATTACTGCAAATATGGGGGGCAAACATAACAAAACCCAGGTGGTGAACCGTAGGTGCGCATGACATGCCCCCCACGTGCGTCAGGTGGGGGCCAAATAGATACCCTCACCCGCGAAGCATTATACAGCAAATGAGTGTACAAAAAATGGTCGTATGGGGATGGATGTGGAGAAATCTATTCCTCCCATCCCCCGGAGGAAAACCCCTCCAGAAAAGGGCGATAGCTAACTATTTCATTAAGGCCTGGTTTTCTAGTAGCATCTAGCATGGCTATCCATCTTGTCTCCCTCTGCAGCAAGGTCCTATTCCAGTCGCCCCCTCTACTGTTGGGGTGTATTCTATCCAAAATGAGGAATTTGATTTTAGGGATCATCCCACCATGGGCGTCTCGAATATGGCGCCCCAGGGGGAGGTCCGGGTCTGCTTTCCGCATACATGTAATATGTCTGGAAGCGCGTTTAAAGAAAGGTTGTTTCGTTTTTCCAACGTAAAAAGCCCCACAGTGGCATGAAAGTAGATATACCACTCCAGGTGTTTTGCAGTTCGCAAAGTGGGAAGGTCTGAAAGTTTTACCATCAGGTAATAGAATATTGTCCCCAATGTTCATATATTGACACAGATTGCATCCTCCACATCGGAAGGTGCCAGGCCTTTTACATAGATCTGTGCGAAATTCACCCACGTATTCACTCTGAGTAAGGCTATCTTTGAGTGACTTGGTTTTACGGTAAGTGATCAAGGGTCTTAATGGTACATAGGGGGCTAGTAATGGATCTACACTAAGCAGATGCCAATGTTTAGAGATAATCCTGCCCACATGTTTGCTCTGCCTATTAAACCTGGTAATGATCCGAAGGGCATTTGGATTTGCGTCGGTCGGTAATTTCTTACATTGTTTTTTCTTGGTAAGTAGGTCATTTCTTGGTCTGGCACTGGCTTTCCTAAAGGCCTTTTTGAGGCAAGTTGGAGAGTAGCCTCTTAGAAGGAGCCGATCTCTTAGCTTGTCAGCTTCTATTTTAAAGGTCTCATCCTTTGTACAGTTGCGGCGTAGCCGCAAGTACTGGCCAAAAGGAATAGATCTAATTAAAGATACAGGATGTGCGCTTTGTGCATGTAGAATAGAATTACATGCAGTGTCCTTTCTAAACAACGCACTTGTAAGTTTACCAGATGGGTCTTTCTCAATGGTCACATCCAAAAAATTGATTGAAACATCACTATAAGTCATAGTGAAGGTTAAATTGTATGTGTTGTCATTCATGGCTGAAAGGCATGCTAATAACATTTGGGGGGTACCAGTCCAGACCAGCAGGATATCGTCAATATATCGACTCCAGTGTATAATGTGGTCTGTTAGGGGCAAGTAAGCCTCCTCAGACAGAAACCCCTGCTCCCACTCCCCCAGGTACAGGTTTGCGTAGCTTGGGGCACAAGAAGTCCCCATAGCTACGCCCTGTACCTGGAGGAAGTGGGAGCCATCAAATGAAAAAACGTTTCGAGTAAGAACATGTTCCAAGGCTGAAAGCAAAAAATTATCAAAGGTCCGGTTGTCTCGATGGGATTGGGATAAAGTGTATCTGATCACCTCGATGCCCCTCCGGTGGGGAATGGAGCTATAGAGAGCCTCCACATCAATAGCCACCAGAAGGGCATCAGGGGGAACAGACAGACCATCCAGTTGTTGGAGAAGGTGCAGTGTATCTTGAACAAAGGAGGGTAAATTATTGACATATGGACGTATTTGTTCGTCTATAAATTGACTAATATTTTCTGTGATACTGCCACAACCCGAAACGATAGGACGTCCGGGGGGTGGTATCTTGTTTTTATGAATCTTGGGAAGACTAATAAACGTGGGAATTCTGGGGTGCATAGTCCTTACAAAATTCCACGTTTGAAGATTAATGGTTTTTATAGCATACGCATTGTCAATAAGTTTGTAAAATTCTTCATAAAACGTATTGATCTGCAGCCTAGAAATTTTGGTATACCATTCATTGTTGCTCAAGATTTTTAGACACATCTCTTTGTATTGCTGGTTATTCATAATTACTATATTACCGCCCTTATCCGCTGGTTTGATAGTTAATTGTGTTTGTTTGATAAGGTTATCTAGAGCAAGTTTTTCTTTTTTGGTCAAATTAGATGAGCAGGTGGGGTGAAAATTTAATCTGTTGATGTCCCTAGACACCATGGTTAGGAACGCGTTCAGATTCATATTGGCGTTTAGAGCGGGAAATTTATCCGATTTTTTCTTTAATGATGATTGTATTTTAGGTAAAATTATTGTTTTTTTCTGGAACAACAGACATCAATAAGTTGTCCAAATCGATTTTATCAATTAGATCTCTATCATCATGGTCCTCTGATAAATCGACCAGGAACTTTACATCGTGTTCATGTTGGATTAGTTCAGCTTCCTTTGCATCGGGAATATGCTTATTTTTGTCATACATACTTTTTAGGAGTAGTTTTCTTGAAAAAAGATGTAGATCTTTTATGGTTTCAAATCTATCTACATCTGTATCCGGGCAGAAGCTGAGACCCCTTGAAAGGACTGATAGTTCATCTAAAGACAGAGTATAATCAGAAAGGTTAATAATGTTTAAAGTTTTTCCCTCATTAGATTGCATAGAGTTCAGCTATGATGTCATATTTGTTGTATTGATGTCCGTCAGGGGGTCCCCCCTGTCCGGCGCTCCAATATGAGGAAAAAGTATGCTAGAGGTTGATTGTTCAACCCCTCCCCCACGTGGTCCAGATAGTTTGTTACTTGCACCCTCACCATCAACTAGACCTGAGTTGACTTCCACTGTGCATTGTTTTTTGTTAATGCCTTTATTGGGAGATTTCCATTTATTCTTAAATGTTTTTTTCTTCTCAGGATTGGATACCTGAGAGGAAGAGGAGAGAGAGGAGTTCAAAGAAGTATTGGACCCGTGTCTCGCTTTTTATTAGATTTCTGACGAGCATTAAAATTGCTTTTATTATGCCAATGGTATGCCCTTGATTCCTTAAAAGCAATTTTGTCACGCCAAAACTTTCTCTCCTTGGCAGGTAGAGTATTGCTTGCTAATAGGTCCAGACGGGTTTTAATGCTTTCTTCTTGGGCTTTATAGCCATCAAGGTTTTCACATGATCTTAACTGTGTATAGACTTTATCAATATCCAAATTAAGCCTAGAAATTCTTGTGGAATATTCATCAATCAGAAGTCTCATCATGACGAGACTACACTGTTGTAGATTTTTTTCCCATTTTATTTTAAACGATTCTTCAATGTTTTCAAAAGTGGGAAAAATTTGGATACGGAGTCCTAAAGGGTTCATATCTTCTCTGATATATTGTTCAAAACCCTCAATATGCCATAATAGATGTGCTTTTCTCTCAACTAGTCTTGATAGTTGTGAGAAACATGCCGTCATTTCGGAAGTTTGTGTCTCTTTTTTAGCTTGTTCTCTATATCTGGCCATATGACCCTCAAAATCTTTGGATCTAAACATAGTGGGACCTAGTCAAGATGACACAGTAAATCAAGAAAGAAATCACAAAATAAAATATTCTAACTTCAATTAACTTGAGCTAGAGGACAAAACAGTTCAATCACTAAGAGCCGCAAACAAGAAAAGAAAAATAGTCTCTAAAATATATGAACTCTCTATAAATTTTTAAGTAAAAGAGTACATAAAAAAGAGTAGACAATCTCGAGATTGTGGGAAAAAAGATATGGGGGTTTGGGTATTTGCTACCCTAAATATATGAAAAAGAGGGACCCCACAATCAGGAGAATGTCAGTGTTTGTAAGTCACCACATCCCTAGAGTTATGGAAAAAACATGAAATACCCCCTCAAGGGTGGGACTTTATAAGTGACACAAACACGTGAATGAGTAGAAAAATATATAGCAAATTTATTTGAACAATTTAAGTAAGGACATCGTACAGTGTTCTAGCAAGGATAAAAAACCACATGCAAGTGGTATACAGATCCTATTTGTAAAGCAATAAAACAGACATGAGACAAAAATTGGTCCAACCCGACAGCCGTTTCGGTATCTGTGATCCTTCTTCAAGGGGTATTACAGACGATCATTGTGTCAGAGAAATACATGTCTATTAGAAAAGAGATATATACATATATTACATAGAAAAAATTCAACTTAACCACTTGCCGTCGCCGCACCGTCATAATACGTCCACAAGGTGGCTCTCCTAGGCGAGATCACGTATTATGACGTCCTACCTTTTAGCCGCCACTAGGGGCGCACGCGAGCCGCCGGAGGCGCGCGCGCGCGCCCCCCGCTCGCCCCCGACTCCCGTGCGTGTGCCCGGCGGGCGCGATCGCCGCCGGGCACACGCGATCGCTCGGTACAGAGCGGGGAACGGGAGCTGTGTGTGTAAACACACAGCTCTCGTTCCTGTCAGCAGGGGAAATGCTTTTCTTCGGTTCATACACTGTATGAACCGAGGATCAGTGTTTCCCCTAGTGAGGCCACCCCCCCCCCCCACAGTAAGAACACACCCAGGCATACTTAACCCCTTCCCCGCCCCCTAGTGTTAACCCCTTCACTGCCAGTGGCATTTTTATAGTAATCTAATGCATTTTTATAGCACTGATCGCTATAAAAATGCCAATGGTCCCAAAAATGTGTCAAAAATGTCCGAAGTGTCCGCCATAATGTCGCAATACCGAAAAAAAAATCGCTGATCGCCGCCATTACTAGTAAAAAAAATATTAATAAAAATGCCATAAAAATACCCCCTATTTTGTAAACGCTATAACTTTTGCGCAAACCAATCAATAAACGCTTATTGCGATTTTTTTTTACGAAAAATATGTAGAAGAATACGTATCGGCCTAAACTGAGGAAAAAAAATGTTTTTTTATATATTTTTGGGGGATATTTATTACAGCAAAAAGTAAAAAATATTCATTTTTTTCAAAATTGTCGTTCTATTTTTGTTTATAGCGCAAAAAATAAAAAACGCAGAGGTGATCAAATACCACCAAAAGAAAGCTCTATTTGTGGGAAAAAAAGGACGCCAATTTTGTTTGGGAGCCACGTCGCACGACCGCGCAATTGTCTGTTAAAGCGACGCAGTCCCGAATCGCAAAAAGTACTCTGGTCTTTGGGCAGCAATATGGTCCGGGGGGTAAGTGGTTAAACAATATTTACAACTCTAGTGACCGAAATTGTTAAAAAACATGGGGAAGGGGGAGACAAGTAAAGGACAGCCATACAACTATGTAATTTATCAAAACAGATATGAGCTACTTACAGTCAATAAGATCTGTAGATACAGATGTAGATAGATTTGAAACCATAAAAGATCTACATCTTTTTTCAAGAAAACTACTCCTAAAAAGTATGTATGACAAAAATAAGCATATTCCCGATGCAAAGGAAGCTGAACTAATCCAACATGAACACGATGTAAAGTTCCTGGTCGATTTATCAGAGGACCATGATGATAGAGATCCAATTGATAAAATCGATTTGGACAACTTATTGACGTCTGTTGTTCCAGAAAAAACAATAATTTTACCTAAAATACAATCATCATTAAAGAAAAAATCGGATAAATTTCCCGCTCTAAACGCCAATATGAATCTGAACGTGTTCCTAACCATGGTGTCTAGGGACATCAACAGATTAAATTTTCACCCCACCTGCTCATCTAATTTGACCAAAAAAGAAAAACTTGCTCTAGATAACCTTATCAAACAAACACAATTAACTATCAAACCAGCGGATAAGGGCGGTAATATAGTAATTATGAATAACCAGCAATACAAAGAGATGTGTCTAAAAATCTTGAGCAACAATGAATGGTATACCAAAATTTCTAGGCTGCAGATCATAAGTTTTATGAAGAATTTTACAAACTTATTGACAATGCGTATGCTATAAAAACCATTAATCTTCAAACGTGGAATTTTGTAAGGACTATGCACCCCAGAATTCCCACGTTTTATAGTCTTCCCAAGATTCATAAAAAGAAGATACCACCCCCCGGACGTCCTATCGTTTCGGGTTGTGGCAGTATCACAGAAAATATTAGTAAATTTATAGACGAACAAATACGTCCATATGTCAATAATTTACCCTCCTTTGTTCAAGATACACTGCACCTTCTCCAACAACTGGATGGTCTGTCTGTTCCCCCTGATGCCCTTCTGGTGGCTATTGATGTGGAGGCTCTCTATAGCTCCATTCCCCACCGGAGGGGCATCGAGGTGATCAGACACACTTTATCCCAATCCCATCGAGACAACCGGACCTTTGATAATTTTTTGCTTTCAGCCTTGGAACATGTTCTTACTCAAAACGTTTTTTCATTTGATGGCTCCCACTTCCTCCAGGTACAGGGCGTAGCTATGGGGACTTCTTGTGCCCCAAGCTACGCAAACCTGTACCTGGGGGAGTGGGAGCAGGGGTTTCTGTCTGAGGAGGCTTACTTGCCCCTAACAGACCACATTATACACTGGAGTCGATATATTGACGATATCCTGCTGGTCTGGACTGGTACCCCCCAAATGTTATTAGCATGCCTTTCAGCCATGAATGACAACACATACAATTTAACCTTCACTATGACTTATAGTGATGTTTCAATCAATTTTTTGGATGTGACCATTGAGAAAGACCCATCTGGTAAACTTACAAGTGCGTTGTTTAGAAAGGACACTGCATGTAATTCTATTCTACATGCACAAAGCGCACATCCTGTATCTTTAATTAGATCTATTCCTTTTGGCCAGTACTTGCGGCTACGCCGCAACTGTACAAAGGATGAGACCTTTAAAATAGAAGCTGACAAGCTAAGAGATCGGCTCCTTCTAAGAGGCTACTCTCCAACTTGCCTCAAAAAGGCCTTTAGGAAAGCCAGTGCCAGACCAAGAAATGACCTACTTACCAAGAAAAAACAATGTAAGAAATTACCGACCGACGCAAATCCAAATGCCCTTCGGATCATTACCAGGTTTAATAGGCAGAGCAAACATGTGGGCAGGATTATCTCTAAACATTGGCATCTGCTTAGTGTAGATCCATTACTAGCCCCCTATGTACCATTAAGACCCTTGATCACTTACCGTAAAACCAAGTCACTCAAAGATAGCCTTACTCAGAGTGAATACGTGGGTGAATTTCGCACAGATCCATGTAAAAGGCCTGGCACCTTCCGATGTGGAGGATGCAATCTGTGTCAATATATGAACATTGGGGACAATATTCTATTACCTGATGGTAAAACTTTCAGACCTTCCCACTTTGCGAACTGCAAAACACCTGGAGTGGTATATCTACTTTCATGCCACTGTGGGGCTTTTTACGTTGGAAAAACGAAACAACCTTTCTTTAAACGCGCTTCCAGACATATTACATGTATGCGGAAAGCAGACCCGGACCTCCCCCTGGGGCGCCATATTCGAGACGCCCATGGTGGGATGATCCCTAAAATCAAATTCCTCATTTTGGATAGAATACACCCCAACAGTAGAGGGGGCGACTGGAATAGGACCTTGCTGCAGAGGGAGACAAGATGGATAGCCATGCTAGATGCTACTAGAAAACCAGGCCTTAATGAAATAGTTAGCTATCGCCCTTTTCTGGAGGGGTTTTCCTCCGGGGGATGGGAGGAATAGATTTCTCCACATCCATCCCCATACGACCATTTTTTGTACACTCATTTGCTGTATAATGCTTCGCAGGTGAGGGTATCTATTTGGCCCCCACCTGACGCACGTGGGGGGCATGTCATGCGCACCTACGGTTCACCACCTGGGTTTTGTTATGTTTGCCCCCCATATTTGCAGTAATTACTGCTTTCTTGCGTCAGCGCACACTCCATGCCGGCTCCTTCCCATTATTTGGGCGATATCCGGCACGCCCTGTGCGAAAGGCCCTCTCCATCTCCCTTCCTTCTTTCTTTCCCACCCCCCCCCTTTTTTTTTTTTTTTTTTTTTTTCCCGTATTGATGGCATTGTCATCCTAATTCGGGTTATATACTTGTGTAAGGGTGGATTGGCACTGGCAAAATCACTTATTTAAGTGATATTTCCTCCCTTTATTATTTCCAATTTTTAATTTAATTGTATTTTCAATTTTTAATCAATGTCATATATGGAATCACCATATTGACATTGATATAATTGCGACTTTATACCCGTCTGCCGCGATTGCGTCATCATGCCAACGCTACTACATGTGTCATTTCAGCAATGGTGTTACCATGCTGATCGACACATGCGACGTCCATACTTTTGACTATCATGGCGTCTGTTAAATGTATTTGGACTGTGCAGGCAATAATTGTTCGAGTGTAGTCACCGCATTGATATCAATGTGCTGGTGTCCACTTGCGAGTTTCATCACAATAGCGTCATTTCCGCAATTGCGTCATTACGCAGCGCATACGCGCGCGCATGCGCCTATGCCGCTAATTTACTCTATTCAAGCCCATCCCGTTTTTTTTTTTTTTTTTTCCCAAGACACAATTGCGTCACTACGCAGCACGTGCGTGCGCGCATGCGCCATAGCCACTAATGGACTCTATTTAAGCCCATTGCAGACACTATTGTCTCTGACTGTCATGGCGTCTGCTGGACTTATGGAGACTTCTCACATGCAGGTAGGACCACTGGTTGTTGATGTTTGGCTTATTGTTTGTTTTTGGTGCTGTGCCTTTATGCACACTTCACCAGACTAGCCATACATATTATTTATATATACTCCTAAATTCCTTTTTCCAGTGATCTCTGCCTGCGATCACCCAGCAATCCACCCTTCCTGAAACATAGGATAATCTGGGTAGTTTGTCTCCTTGTGGCTGAACTTTTTGTTCTCTGGCACATGAATACCCTCTCCTATATGGATTCCCATATCTGGTAAGTTACTCTCCATTTTTGGATTACCAGCTCTATGGGGTTACTCTTTTTTGCTATAAATGTGTGTCTGCATTTAACTCTTTGAATGCAACAAATAATGATATATACATATTATATATATATATTATTTTTTTTTTTTTTTTTCTCTTCTTTCCTCTTTCCCTTCCTTCCCTAGGCGTGGACCTTTTTGGTAGGCTATGATTGTATATCCTCCCCGTGAACACAGAGACATTGATCTCCATATACAGCATTCTCCCCTTGTTTTTGGCGTACTTTCACACTGAGACAGGACTCTATCTACAGATCTTATTGACTGTAAGTAGCTCATATCTGTTTTGATAAATGACATAGTTGTATGGCTGTCCTTTTCTTGTCTCCCCCTTCCCCATGTTTTTTAACAATTTCGGTCACTAGAGTTGTAAATATTGTTTAAGTTGAATTTTTTCTATGTAATATATGTATATATCTCTTTTCTAATAGACATGTATTTCTCTGACACAATGATCGTCTGTAATACCCCTTGAAGAAGGATCACAGATACCGAAACGGCTGTCGGGTTGGACCAATTTTTGTCTCATGTCTGTTTTATTGCTTTACAAATAGGATCTGTATACCACTTGCATGTGGTTTTTTATCCTTGCTAGGACACTGTACGATGTCCTTACTTAAATTGTTCAAATAAATTTGCTATATATTTTTCTACTCATTCACGTGTTTGTGTCACTTATAAAGTCCCACCCTTGAGGGGGTATTTCATGTTTTTTGCCTTTTATAGTGTGGGGCGTGTCCTAAAGCCCTGAGCCATAATTGGCCAAAGCCACCCTGGCTTTGGCCAATTATGGCTCTCCGTTTTTTGCGTGCTGTGATTGGCCAAGCATTCGGGTCATAGTGCATGCTTGGCCAATCATCAGCGCGCAATGCCGCAGTGAATAATGGGCCGTGACGCGTCACTCGAATTTTGCGCGAACGACCCGTTTTGTTCGTATTTCGACGAACGGTCGAACAGACGATGTTTGAGTCAAACATACGTTCGAATCGAACGCGGAGCTCATCCCTAATCAGCATGACAAGTTCTCCGACAACCAAGATAAATCCAGCCTGAAATTTGTGTTGGAGTGGATTTGCAGAGAGCTGACCTATTCACAGCACAGCTCTGCATATCCATCCTTCCATTGCCTATGTGGAGTGGGGGGTGTGCCTTTCCTCCAATCAGCTGTCACACAGTGTATTCCAAGGCTACACTCCCAGTGCTGAACAGGAAGAGGAAATCTCTAACACAATGTTCCCTTTTTAAAGAATATAGCAAGCTGAAGACAGCAGATATACGTGTTAGGTGGCGTACAGACGACCGAACAGTCTGCTGAAAATGGTCCGCCGGATTTCTGTTTGATGTGTGTACACACCATCAAACAGAAATCCGCGCGTACACAATACGCGTGATGTGGCCCTGGAAGGTAAATACTTCCACGCATGCGTCGAATCACTTCGACGCATGCGAGGGCATGGGGCCGAGCGGACATGTCCGGTGAGTCTGTACAGACGACCGAACATGTCCGACGGACAGGCTTCCAGCGGACATGTTTCTTAGCATGCTAAGAAACATTTGTCCGCTGGAAAATGTCCGATCCGCCGGAAAATTGTCCGGTCGGCCGTACACACGACCGAACATGTCTGCTGAAACTGGTCCGTCGGACCAGTTTCAGCGGACATGTTCGGTCGTGTGTACGGGTCCTAAAACCTATGTAAAGAGATTTTTTTTATCCCTGTGTATCATCTGAGGCTGTTTACTTCACTGGGTATGTAAGGGTTTACATCCCCTTTAACTGCCTTTTTAGCTCATCAGTTTGAAGTTAACCATAAATGAGGGACCTTGAATTACTGCTCCCACTCCAGCAGGTGTGGTGATACATAACCTGTGTAGCTCAGTCATTTACATACAACTGAGGGCAGCACAGTGGTCTAGTGGTTAGCACTTTCACCTAGCAGCAAAAGGGTCGCTGGTTTGGATCCCAACCATGACACCATCTGCCTGGAGTTTGCATGTTCTCCCTGTGTCTGTGTGGGTTTCCTCCGGGTTCTCCGGTTTCCTCCCACACTCCAAAGACATGCTGGTAGGTAAATTTGATCTTGTCCAAATTGGCCCTATGTATATATGTGTGTACGACTGTGTGTCCCAGGCATGTCGAGATCCTACGGGGTAAAATGACCACACCGGCCAAGCAGACACTGGCATGCAAAAAGCGCCTAGAGGCGATTCAGTTTGCATGTGTAGCACTATACAAGTCACTCATTCATTCATGCTCTTTGCGCACATTTTTATGTGTGCGCAAAGCAACAGGGATGCTTTTACATGCATTTTATTATTTTTAACAATTTATTTTATTCACAGTGGGAGCTGTGAAAATGTGGAAAAGACTTCCTCAGGAAGTACTGTATTTTTCGCTCCATAAGACGCACTCCCCCCCCCCCCCGAAAAACAGGGGGAAATGTCTGTGCGTCTTATGGAGCAAATACTGACCCGCAGAGCCGCTAATAGGGGGATTGTTTTGGTGACAGAATGATGCCCTATGCATCTCTCTGCCCCAGCTAAATCCTGTTTCTCCCCTGCCTTCAGCTGCTATAGGGGTAGAAACAAAAGGCATTGTTCTTTAAATAACATTGCCATTCACATGTAAAACATGCAGTCATTGTTACGTAAATGAGGTCGGCCGCCACGATTCATATGCAAATCACGCACCATCATCTGCATGCCACCCACCTAGAGGATGTAAACCGCATACAGGTGAGAATAGGGGGCATGTAGACTTAAACAAAAAGGGGGGCTTGAGGTGCAGAGTCGAGCAGAGGAGATGTGCAGTCAGAGGTGAGCAGAGGTTGTGTACAGAGGTACACAGTTAAATGGGAAGGAAGGGTTGGAGTGCAGAGGTTATCAGAGTAGGAATTTGGGGGACACATGTTAGCAGATGATGAGTTAGAGGGGCAGAGTTGTACTGAGAGGCAGATAAGAATGCAGAGATTAGTAGAGAGATGGGGGGTTACTGTAAATACACCTGTTATATGGCTAGTCAATGTAAATACTCTTGTTGTGTTGGGGTCAGTGTAAATGTCCCAGTTACATTGGGGATCAGTGTAGGGTGCCCCCTTACATTGGTATTCAGTGTAGAAATATTATTCGATTATATTTTATTAAATATTTTAGTCCACCATTTGGTTCAGATTCTTTTTTCATATTTTCCTCCTCTAAAACCCAGGTGCGTCTTATGGTCAGGTGCGTCATATTGAGCGAAAAATACGGTAATTATATTGCTAGCTATGTACCAAGATACTCTTATAACGCTCAGTAATAGAGATGGGGAAACAGTTTGAGCCAAGCTAAATTGCTGGCTTTACAACTCCCGCCTTTCCATCTGGTGGATTCTGCCCCCTTCTGTGAATTTGCAGAATGTACTGTGCCACAATGGCAGGTTCCCAGTTGCTATTTCTTTGCACATAAGGCCATTCCAGCTCTGTGCCATCATGTAGAAGGCAATGTTTTGAAATTCTCGTGCAAGGCAGTCAGCAGCGAGGTTCACCTGCTGACATGTAGGGATGAGCCGAACTCCGTTCGGTTCGCACCAGAACCTTCGAACGGACCGACCATTCGCACAAACATTTAGAACCCCATTGACGTCTATGGGACTCAAACGTTCTAATTCAAAAGTGCTCATTTTAAAGCCTAATATGCAAGTTATTGTCGTAAAACGTCTTTGAGAACCCGGGTCTTGCCCCAGGGAACATGTATCAATGGAAAGAAAGTTTTAAAAAACGGTCGTTTTTTCTGGAGCAGTGATTTTAATGATGCTTAAATAAAAAATAAAAAAAATTAAAAATTCCTTTATATATTGTACCTGCTGGGTGTCTATAGTATACCTGTGAAAACGTCTTTGAGAACCCGGGTCTTGCCCCAGGGAACATGTATCAATGGAAAAAAAGTTTTAAAAACGGTCGTTTTTTCAGGAGCAGTGATTTTAATGATGCTTAAATAAAAAAAATAAAAAATGAAAAACTCCTTTAAATATTGTACCTGCTGGGTGTCTATAGTATGCCTGTGAAAAGATCTTTGAGAACCCAGGTCTTGATTGGCCAAGCATGCGGGTCATAGTGCATGCTTGGCCAATCATCAGCCAGCAACTCACTGCGATGCCGCAGTGAATTATGGGCTGTGAAACGTAACTCAAATTTGGCGCTAACGGCCCAAAACGTTCGTAATTCGACGAAACGATCGAACATACGATGTTCGAGTCGAACATGAGGTCGACTCGAATATGAAACTCATCCCTACTGACATGTGGTCCAGCAAGCATGGTCAGGGACGATATATTTCACTCATAGCACACTAGGTACAGTAACTCTACTTGCAACTCGGAAGGATTTAATATCGGGCTCAGTGATGGAAATTGTTTTACCCGTATATGGAAGCCCTGGATTACACATGTAATGCAAAACACATTTGTTAATGATGTTATGATGCCATGGTAGCCCAGCCATCGTACAGATGGCCTGACTAATTGACAGCAAAATGTTGGAAGATCCCCGGTCTAGTCCTGCAGACGCCCCATCCCTACCTTCCCTCCCTTTCCTCCCCTTTTGATTTTTTCTTTTTGTCTTGAAACTGTAGCAACTATTCCGTTAGGAAATTCAGGAACTTTACAACTAGCAAGAAACTCCTAGTGCCACGAGAGCACTATGACACAAGGAATGGAGACACTTGACTATAACGACAGTACCTCAAATTACTAGTGATATGTGTCAATTGTTTTCTCAATTTTCGAGTTAATTTTAATTTTACTCCTAATAGTGAATATATCTGATAGAGTTATAATGCTTTCCATGCTAACTAGGCTACCGTTATGAGAAGGAGTTTCTCTCTGTATAAGACATGTTTATTTGAAAATGTTTGTATACTTTCTATTGCTGAAGCAAAATAAAGATATTTTGACACGGAAATTGTTTTACCACCACGTCCATACAGCTGGTGGCTATGCGAGATCTGTCAGCTCCACTCCCTCCTCTTCCTCCATGCCCTCCTCTGCTGAATTGTTCTATAAAACACCAGTACTCCCTAAGTGTTCAAGGGACTATTCAAAGAATCAGGCTAAAAGATGCCATGCAGTGCTTGAGCATGTCTGTCTAGGGAACAGGAGCCACTTCGGAGCAGAAATTATTTCAGCTCTGCAGGGGCACAGGTCTGGCACATGTCCTCAATTTGATGGTGCAGTGTTTCGTAACCGCTTGCCGACCATCCGCCGCAGTTTTACGGCGGCAGGACAGCTCTGCTGGGCGAGATCATGTATATCTACGTCATCTCGCCGAGCAGCCAATAGGGGCAGCCCTTCAGTTAGAACACACCCAGGGAACATACTTAATCCCTTCCTCGCCCCCTAGTGTTAACCCCTTCCCTGCCAGTGACATTTTTATAGTAATCAATGCATTTTTATAGCACTGATCGCTATAAAAATGCCAATGGTCCCAAAAATGTGTCAAACGTGTCCGAAGTGTCCGCCATAATGTCGCAGTACTGATAAAAATCGCTGATCGCCGCCATTCCTAATAAAAAAAAATATTATTAAAAATGCCCAAAAAATATCCACTATTATGTAAACGCTATAACTTTTGCGCAAACCAATCAATAAACGCTTATTGCCATTTTTTTACGAAAAATATGTAGAAGAATACGTATCGGCCTAAACTGAGAAAACATTTTTTTTTATATATTTTTGGGAGATATTTATTACAGCAAGAAGTAAAAAATATTCATTTTTTTCAAAATTGTCGCTCTATTTTTGTTTATAGCGCAAAAACTAAAAACCACAGAGGTAATCAAATACCACCAAAAGAAAGCTCTATTTGTGGGGAAAAAAAGGACGCTAATTTTGTTTGGGAGCCACGTCGCACGACCGCACAATTGTCAGTTAAGGCGACGCAGTGCCGAATCGCAAAAAGTGGCCTGGTCTTTCACCAGCAATATGGTCCAGGGCTGAAGTGGTTAAACAGATACCCATGTTTGCAAGATCTTCTAAGGTAGGCCAGAAGAATCTATAGCCATTTCAGGTGGTCATACACATCTAGTATTCGGTTTGCTGAAATTCAGTGGGAATTCCTTCTGCCCATAAATCGCCTGATTTGTGATATGCTCATCAGGTGGAACTAAACTTTGGCAATGCTGCAGCGGCTGCACGTGCAGCAACCACCGTTTCAAGGGTAAAGTCTCAGAAGTCATCCTGTCCTTGCATAAGGAGCACAGGATAAAATATCTTGAGGAGACCTTAAAGAGGAGTTTATGTAACACCTTTTCAGACTCTGGTAGGTTGCAGTCTCATTGAAATGGTAGTTTTGAGGCTTCTGTTGGTCAAAGAATGAGCAGTGGAGAAGGGGGCCGCCTAAGTTATGCATTTAAAAAATGTGTAATTCTATGGCGCCCAGGGCTATCAGCCTCCACATCAGCAGCATCTATCATATATATAGTGGAAGATTATCTGGGGGAAAAAAACAGACATGAAGAGCAGTAGACGATTCACTGGGTTACTGGGTCATGAGAATAAACCACTGGCTAGAACTTGCCCAGTATACAATTGAGCTGCTGGGCTACCCTGCATTCAGCGTGCTTTCTGAACGGGCATTCGGTACTGTCGGAGGTTGTGTGACAGATAAAAGTGCGTGTCTGTCCACAGACTCTGTTGACTGGCTGACATTTGTCAAAATGAATCAGTCCTGGATTAGCAGCAGTCATTAAGCTCCTGATGCTCATGTCACTGATTACATGTTTTTGGGATCTGGAATCTGTGCAAGACTGTCTAGGCTGCCTAGCTTTGTGGGTGCTGATTTTATCTTTAAGTAATTTTTTGGTACAGGTTTCATAGGCACAATTAACACCCAAGGACCATTTTTTGCACACCTGTTTGACAGGTGCATATAATTTAAACTTTTTACATCAAGGCCAATTCTTGCTTTCATCAAGAGTACCTCTATAGGGTTACGGTGTGAATGCACTACCAACACCCAAAATACAATTTTTACGCAACTGTATGACAGGTGCATATAATTGAATTTGTTTACAGAAAGGCCAATTCTTGCTTTCATCAAATGTACCTCTATAGGGTTATGGTGTGAAGGCACCACCAACACCCAAAGCCCTATTTTTCCGCACCTGTTTGACAGGTGCATATACTTAAATTTTTTTACAGAAAGGAACATTTTTGCTTTTATCAAGAGTACCTCTAGCCATTTCCTGCTCTCTCTCTCTCTCTCTCTCTCTCTCTCTGGCAGTGTGTTCTTGGAGCATTCCGTGGGTCTGTAGATCAGTGGCGGCTACAGCGGCAGAATGAGTTTGTCACTAAACTCAAACCCATTCCTTAATGGCCTTACCGGTAAGTCAGTAAAGGTAAAACTGATGTGGGGTATGGAATACAAGGGATTCCTGGTCCCTGTGGCTGGCTACATGAATGTGAAGCTCACCAATACAGAAGAGTATATTGATGGGGCATTGTCTGGACATCTTGAAGGAGTTCTAAAAGGTGTAATAATGTGTTGTATATACGAGGAGTAGAAGAGGAGTAAGAAGATGGCGAGATGACAGAATAAAGCAATTTACAAATTTGTTTTGTAGATCTGTCTCTTTTGGGGTTATTGTTGGACATTATCTTTCTTAACAAAGCATATAAAAACAAACAGATTTTTTTTCAAGAGTACCTCTATAGGGTTACAATGTAAAGGCACCATCAACACCAAAAGCCCATTTTTTCTGCACCTGTAATGCCGCGTACACAAGACCGTTTTTAATGGTCTAGGAAAAACAATGGGCCAGATCCACAAAAGAGATACGACGGAGTAACTGCTGTTACTCCATCGTATCCCTTGTCCTAACTTTGGAACTGATCCACAGAAGCAGTTTTCCAAAGTTAGGCAGAAGATCCGGCATGTGTAATTGAATTACACTGCCGAATCTTAGGATGCAGTACCGCATCCGCCGCTGGGGGCATTTCGAGTCGAAATGCAGCTTCTAGTATGCAAATTAGCACTTAAGGCGATCCACAAAGCTTTTCAGCCTCGTTTTTTTCGCCGTAAGTTTTAGTTTGCAAGTGTAAAACTAGGGCTGGTGTTACAAAGTGTAAACTAGTAATACCATGTAAAAGCCCATTCAAGCGACGGCATTTGGTATGCATTCCCGAGGGAGAACTCCACGGCAATTTGTAAAAACAAAACCGGCATGGGTTCCCCCCCAGGAGCATACCAGGCCCTTAGGTCTGGTATGGGTTGTAAGGAGACCCCCCTACGGCGAAAAATCGACGTAGGGGGTCCCCCTACAATCCATACCAGACCCGTATCCAAAGCACGCTACCCGGCCGGTCAGGAAAGGGAGTGGGGACGAGCGAGCGCCCCCCCCCCCCTCCTGAGCCGTGCCAGGCCGCATGCCCTCAACATGGGGGGGTTGGGTGCTCTGGGGCAGGGGGGCGCACTGCGGGCCCCCCCACCCCAGAGCACCCTGTCCCCATGTTGATGAGGACAGGACCTCTTCCCGACAACCCTTGCCGTTGGTTGTCGGGGTCTGCGGGCGGGGGCTTATCGGAATCTGGGAGTCCCCTTTAATAAGGGGGCCCCCAGATACCGGCCCCCCACCCTAAGTGAATGGATATGGGGTACATCGTACCCCTACCCATTCACCTGGAGGCAAAAAGTTAAAGTTATTAAACACACAACACAAGGGTTTTTAAAATAATTTATTATTCTGCTCCGGAGGCCCCCCCTGTCTTCTTTATTAGCTCTAATACCAGGGGGGGCTTCTTCTTCCACTCTCCGGGGGTCTTCTCCGCTCTCCGGGGGGGGGTTTCTTCTTCCGCTCTCCGGGGGGGGCTTCTCCGCTCTCCGGGGGTCTTCTTCTATCTTCGCCGCTCTCCGTGGGTACCTACCGGAGCATGATGGGACGGTGATGCCTATATAAATGGGATGCAAGGCGCGCTTCCATCATTACAGTGACAAGAGGCGACGAGTCAACATCGGAAGAAGGGAGAAGAAGAACCTGACGTCACAGAAGACCGCGATGGCTGCCTGCTAGTAATTGAGCTAACACACGAAGATAGCAGGCAGCCAGCGCTGAAGGAGAAGGCACCGGACAGCTGCAGAAGAACCGGGGTGCGCCGAGTCAACAGCGGAGAGCGGCGAAGATAAAAGAAGACCCCCGGAGAGCGGAGAAGCCCCCCCCGGAGAGCGGAAGAAGAAACCCCCCCCGGAGAGCGGAGAAGACCCCCGGAGAGTGGAAGAAGAAGCCCCCCCTGGTATTAGAGCTAATAAAGAAGACAGGGGGGCCTCTGGAGCAGAATAATAAATTATTTTAAAAACCCTTGTGTTGTGTGTTTAATAACTTTAACTTTTTGCCTCCAGGTGAATGGGTAGGGGTACCCCATATCCATTCACTTAGGGTGGGGGGCCGGTATCTGGGGCCCCCTTATTAAAGGGGACTCCCAGATTCCGATAAGCCCCCGCCCGCAGACCCCGACAACCAACGGCAAGGGTTTTCGGGAAGAGGTCCTGTCCTCATCAACATGGGGACAGGGTGCTCTGGGGTGGGGGGGCCCGCAGTGTGCCCCCCTGCCCCAGAGCACCCAACCCCCCCATGTTGAGGGCATGCGGCCTGGCACGGCTCAGGAGGGGGGGGCGCTCGCTCGTCCCCACTCCCTTTCCTGACCGGCCGGGTAGCGTGCTTTGGATACGGGTCTGGTATGGATTGTAGGGGGACCCCCTAAGTCGATTTTTCGCCATAGGGGGGTCTCCTTACAACCCATACCAGACCTAAGGGCCTGGTATGCTCCTGGGGGGTGAACCCATGCCGGTTTTTTCTTTGAAAATTGGCATGGAGTTCTCCCTCAGGAATGCATGCCGAGCGACGCTGTCAATTTTTTTTTTTTTCCCGACGCAACTTTTTTAAGCCGGCGCGATCCACAAAACTCGGCGTAACGTAACTTCGCGCATGCGCAGTACGGCCGGCGCGGGAGCGCACCTCATTTAAATGGGACTCGCCCCATTTGAATAGGAACGCCTTGCGCCGGCGGAATTTTAGTTACACGGCCTGAAATTTCTAGATAAGTGCTTTGTGGATCGGGCACTTAGGTAGAAATTTTAAGGCAGTGTAACTTAAATGGGATTTTTTAAGTTGCGCCAGGTTTTTGTGGATCTGGCCCAATGTTTTTTTTTCAACCCGATTATTGTTAAGCAGGCCTTGCCTACACACGATCATGAAAAAAAAAAAATGTTTAAGCAAAGTGTGGTGACGTACAACACTTACGACGGCACTATAAAGGGGAAGTACCATTCGGATGGAGCCACCCTTGGGGCTGCTTTTGCTGATTTTGTGTTAGTAAAACTTTGGTGAGAGACGATTTGCGCTTTTCAGTCTGTTACAGCGTGATGAATGTGCTATCTCCATTCCGAAACGCTAGTTTTACCAGAACGAGCGCTCCCGTCTCATAACTTGCTTCTGAGCATGCACGTTTTTTTTCACGTTGTTAAAGCCCACACACAACCATTTTTTATGACGTCAAAAACTACAACGTTAAAGACTACGTGAAAATTTAGAGCATGTTCTAAATTTTTAATGACCATTTTTTACGCCGTGAAAAATACTCTGGAGCACACACACGATCGTTTTTAATGACATAAAAAAAACGTATTTTTTTACATCCCGAAAAACAGTCGCGTGTACGCGGCATAAAGTCTGTGAAAGAGATTGGAGATTTAGCTATAAACAAAAAAAAAATGTTAATCTTGGCCTGAGTATACTATAATTTGGCTTCTTCACATCCAAAAAATGTCTAATCTTGTTCCAAGTGCACTAAATTGTGGCCTCATCTTATAGACTGGCTCCGCAAGCCATTGTTTACAAAATAAAAAAAGCTTACAGGGAAAATCTATTTAAATGTCATATTTTTTTCTTTATATATGTCGGTTTTGCTGAAGCAGGTCCTTTACACGGTACAGATGCCCCATTTTACAGGCAGACTAAGGGGACCCCCCAGGCGCTATATTTAAATTATTTTTTTATTTTTATTGTTTCACTTTAAGCATCATTGAAATCACTGCTCATTTAAAAACAATCTTTAAAAAAAAAACATTTCTCTTTCGTTCATGGATGGACACAGCCTTAATCTTGACATAGTGGGGATAGCCTATCTATCTTTAGGAGTGACTAGGCAGAAAGTGTTAACAACTTCAAAGCTGAACCGCCCAGGGTGCGGTCCCACTGACTATATCCCCTCAGCCTGCACCAAGCAGTTCAGTTTTTTTCTGCCTAGTCTAAGGAGAAGACATGGCTCTCTTCAGGCCCATGGCTTGGAGGCTTTTAGTTTGAATTAATTTTTTGGATTTTTTATTTATTTATTTAAGTTTTTCTTGCGATCTTCGATCAACTGCCAACTGGGCGACAGGCTGGATCCCAGATCCTTGTATTCTTCCCAGTTTCGGCCATCGAGCGTGTGCCGACCATTGCTGCGCGCTGGGTCATCCACGACATGCCCGTCGCTCTACAGGTGGCCGGTGAGCTATACGCTCCAGGGCTTGCATTGGACCGGTCTACAGGGCCGAGTCACAGTAGCCTGGCCGACAGCCACCTCCGTTACCATGCAGTAGATGTGCTTCGGTCAACTGCCGAATGGGCGACAGGTTGGATCCCAGATCCTTGTAATATTCCCAGTTTTGGCCATCGAGCGTGTCCCGACCATAGCTACGCGATGGGTTGTCCACGACATGCCCGTCGCTCTATGGGTGGCCGGTGAGCTATACGCTCCAGGGCTTGCATCGGACCGGTCTACAGGGCCGAGTTGCAGTAGCCTGGCCGACAGCCTCCTACAGCCTCCTACATGCGGTAGATGTGCTGTCCAGGATGCTTCCAGCATAAACCCACAGGAAGGGTAAGTAGCTACTACCTTGCTTTAGCAAGAAGACAGATCTGGGCATCCTTGGAGAGGTGAGTAAAGGGCCTTATCCGCCTTCTCCCCCCCCCCCTCCTCCTCCTAGGCTCTCTGAGCTAGCATGGGCAGGGGTTCCTCTGGGGAGCTTCATTTGGGGAACCATAAGTCACTAAATCAGTGTATAAAGCTGCATAAGAGATTCTGTTTACCTGTGTGTCCTGCTCCATGCTGTCGGCGGCCATGTTTGGTGTATCCATGCTGTATTTCTTTACTTGCACAATGTATAAAGCCGCATAAGAGATTCTGTTTTTCTGCGTGTCTTGCTCCATGCTGTCGACGGCCATGTTTGGTGTGTCCATGCTGTATTTCTTTACTTGCACAATGTATAATGCTGCATAAGAGATTTTGCTTTCCTGTGTGTCTTGCTCCATGCTGTCGATGCCCAGGTTGGTGTCCATGCTGTATTTCTTTTGAGGTGTACTGACCGCTGCATTACTCTGCTGCACCGTGGTTTTCTGCCACTGTTGGCCTCTAGTGTCAGATCAGCGGCCATTGTACCATGGATCAGACCATTTTAAAAACGGCAGATGAACAGATACACGCTGCGACTGAGCAGTCTGAAAGACTGACAAAAATCGCAGCCCCACAAACAGTCTTCGATCCCAGCTTTGGAGAGCACAGATCTGGTAGCTAAACATCTATTACGGTTCCTGGGTGGTGAGTCCTCTGGGGGGGAACCCCTCGTCTCTGCTGCAGCCAGGAGTGGTGGGTTACTTGTTTGGGGGTCCCTGTGTCAGGTGTGTGGACAGCATGGCGTCAGAAGCAGACACTTTTTTCCCCGAGACACTTGAGCTGGCAATTGATGCCCCTGCACCCGATTTATCGGTGGACGCTAGGTAGGGTTGCCACCTTTTCTTCAATTTTTTTGTACTACACGCTATAGGATTGTCAAACAAAGCATTAGTGTACCCATAAAATATGATTCAATTAATAAAAGAAATGTCAGTTAAAATATAAACTAGCCTACCATAAAAGTGGACATTGTTAGCCAGTAGAGCAGTGGACTGTGTCATGAGAGAAGTGGACGGTGTCAGTAGGGCAGCGGACGGCATCAGTAGGGCAGCGGACGGCGTCAGTTGGGCAGCAGGCAGCGTCGGTAGAGCAGCGGACGGTGTCGGTAGGTGTATGGGGGTTGAGAACTGTATATATGGGGGGACCGTATATATATGGATGGTGTATGGGATGGGGGGGCTGAATATATGTATGGGGGGGAACTGTATATATGTATGGTGTATGGGGGAGAACTGTATATATGGGGGAGGACTGTATATATGTATGGTGTATTGGTGTATTGGGGGGGAGAACTGTATATATGTATGGGGGGACTGTATATATGGATGGTGTTTTGGGGGGAGAACTGTATATATGGGGGGTCTGTATATATACATGGTGGAGGAGGGGGGCTGTATATGTGCATGGAGTATGGGGGGAACTGTATATATGCATGGTGAATGGGGGGGGACTGTATATATGTATGATTTATGGGGGGGGACTGTATATATGTATGATGTATGGGGGGGACTGTATATATGCATGGTGTAAGGGGGGGACAGTATATATGTATGGGGGGGGGCTGTAGGCTGTACATATGTATGGTGTATGGGGGGAGAACTGTATTTATGTATGGGGGGAGATCTGTATATATGTATGGTGTATTGGGGGGGAGAACTGTATATATGGGGGGTCTGTATATATGGATGGGGGGGAACTGTATATATGCATGGAGTATGGGTGGGCTGTATGTATGGTGTATGGGGGGACTGTATATATGTATGGGGGAGGAGAACTGTCTATATGGGGGGGACTGTATATATGTATGGTGTATGGGGGGGCGGCTGTAGGCTGTATATATGCATGGTGTATGGGGGGAGAACTGTATATATGTATGGTGTAAGGGGGGGGACTGTATATATGCACGGTGTAAGAGGGGGGGACTGTATATATGCATGGTGTAAGAGGGGGGAACTGTATATATGCATGGTGTAAGAGGGGGGGGACTGTATATATGCATGGTGTAAGAGGGGGGGGGACTGTATATATGCATGGTGTAAGAGGGGGGGGACGACTGTTTATATGCATGGTGTAAGAGGGGGGGACTGTATATATGCATGGTGTAAGAGGGGGGAGAACTGTATATATTGCATAGTATATGGTGGTGGGGGGGGGGGCAAAAACTTACATTACAAGCTGAGCTCCAAACCCAGCGCGATATCTGCAAACTTTACCATCAGAGCAGCAGGGAATGGGTAGGCTCCGCCTTCAACCCCACCTCCTTGTCCCTTCTGCAGCCAACCAGAGGAGAGTCCCCGGCAACATGGAGGTTCCGCCTCTTCACTCTGCCTCTGTGTCTCCTGTCTGCAGCACACAGAGCGGACGGAGGTACACTGACATTGCTGGGGGGAGGGAAGGGATTAGATAGGAAGGGAGCAGGTCATCAGGAGCGGACCGTACTCGAGATGCACACGGCTGTAGCGGCACAGCTTCGCACAGACACAGGGAGCCACTGTAGGGTCTGAATAATTTGCCCGGGTCTCAGGCGGGCAGAGACCCGGACAAATGTTTCAAAACCCGTACTGTCCGGTTGAATTCCATACAGGTGGCAACCCTAACGCTAGGCGGCAATCAAAGATGCCTTCGTAGCTAGGGATGAGCTCCGCGTTCGATTCGAACGTATGTTCGACTCGAACATCGGTCGTTCGATCGTTCGTCGAAACTCGAACAAAACGGGTCGTTCGCGCCAAATTCGAGTGACGCAAAACGTCCCATAATTCACTGGGGCGTTGAGCGCTGATGATTGGCCAAGCATGCTGTATGTCCCGCATACTTGGCCAATCACAGCGCTCAAAAAACGAAGAGCCATAATTGGCCAAAGCCAGGGTGGCTTTGGCCAATTATGGCTCAGGGGGATTAGTACACGCCCCCCACTATAAAAGGCAGCCTGCACGGCTGCCTAGTGTAGTGTGTTGGCGGTTCTAGAGAAGATCAGTCAGTCAGACAGAGAGAGAGATAGAGAGATAGAGACACAGTGGGCCTGATTTACTAAGCTATGTGCGCTGCGCTGGTTCATGCGTTAATTAGTACTCCGGGTGGAGGCTTAATTGGGCGCATGAACCAGCGTAGCAGCCGGCGCATTGAAACTAATATGTAAAGCCGCGCCGAACTCCCTATAGAAGTCTATGGGAGAAATCAAAAGTGTTCATTTTAAAGGCTAATCTGCAAGTTTTGTCCTAAAAAGTGTTTGGGGACCTCAGTCCTGTCCCAGGGAACATGTATCAATGCTTTTTTTATTTTTTAAAACGGCCGTTTTTTCGGGAGCAGTGAAATTAATAATTCTTAAAGTGAAACAATAAAAGTGAAATATTCCTTTAAATTTCGTACCTAGGGGGGGTGTAATGTCAGCATGTGAAATAGCGCATTTTTCCCGCACTTAGAACTCCCCCTGCACAAAGTGACATTGAGAAGGAAAAAAGTCATTTAAAAATTCACACGCGGCTATAATGAATTGTCGGCTCTGACAATTCTAAAGGGATTCATTCATAAAACAAACAAAAAAATGTGTAGGGGTTCCCCCAAATTAAATTACCAGGCCCTTCAGGTCTGGAATGGATATTAAGGGGAACCCCGCCGTAAAAACCAAAAAAAAAAAAGACGTGCGGTTCCCGGCAAATATCCATTCCAGGCCCTTCAGGTCTGGTGTGGATTTTAAGGGGAACTCCACCCCAAATTGAAAAAAAAAATGGCGTGGAGTCCCCCTAAAAATCCACACCAGACCCTTATCCGAGCACGTTGACCTGGCCGGCCGCAGAAAAGAGGGGGGGACAGAGTGCGGCCCCCCCCCTCTCCTGAACCGCACCAGGCCACATGCCCTCAACATGGGGAGGATGTCCCCATGTTGATGGGGACAAGGGTCTCATCCCCACAACCCTTGCCCGGTGGTTGTGGGGGTATGCGGGCGGGAGGCTTATCAGAATCTGGAAGACCCCTTTAACAAAGGGGACCCCCAGATCCTGGCCCCCCCCTATGTGAAATGGTAATGGGGTACATTGTACCTCTACCATTTCACCCCAAAAAAAATGTCAAAGTGTTAAAAATGACAGTAGCCGGTTTTTGACAAATCTTTTAATAAAATCTTCTTTTCTTCTTTCCTTCGGGTTTCTTCCGCTGCTTCTATCTTCTCGTCCACATCTTGCCCGACGTCTTCTTCTATCTTCTCCGTCCGTCCTTCAGCCTTCTGGTCACGCATCTTGCCCGTTGTCTTGTCCTGTCTTCTTCTCCGTCCTTCCGCCAGCCTCCTCGCATCTTGTGTCTTCTCCGGTCTTCTTCTCGGTCCGCCAGCCTTCTCGTCCCCGGACCCAGTGTTTGAATTTGAATTGGGCCGTCGTGTTCCCGCTCCTGGGACCCGCCCCCCTCTGACGCCACAAGTAAACTCCTTAGAAGGTCATGTGCGTCAGAGGGGGGCGGGGTCGCAGAGCGTCACACAGCGGGGGAATTCAATTTCAATCGCGCCGCCCGGAGAAGAAGTTCCCGCCGTGTCACACTCATGTGACCCCGCCCCCCTCTGACGCACATGACCTTCTAAGGAGTTTACTTGTGGCGTCAGAGGGGGGCGGGCCCCAGGAGCGGGAACACGGCGGCCCAATTCAAATTCAAACGCTGGGTCCGGGGACGAGAAGGCTGGCGGACCGAGAAGAAGACCGGAGAAGACACAAGATGCGAGGAGGCTGGCGGAAGGACGGAGAAGAAGACAGGACAAGACAACGGGCAAGATGCGTGACCAGAAGGCTGAAGGACGGACGGAGAAGATAGAAGAAGACGTCGGGCAAGATGTGGACGAGAAGATAGAAGCAGCGGAAGAAACCCGAAGGAAAGAAGAAAAGAAGATTTTATTAAAAGATTTGTCAAAAACCGGCTACTGTCATTTTTAACACTTTGACATTTTTTTGGGGTGAAATGGTAGAGGTACAATGTACCCCATTACCATTTCACATAGGGGGGGGGCAGGATCTGGGGGTCCCCTTTGTTAAAGGGGTCTTCCAGATTCTGATAAGCCCCCCGCCCGCATACCCCCACAACCACCGGGCAAGGGTTGTGGGGATGAGACCCTTGTCCCCATCAACATGGGGACATCCTCCCCATGTTGAGGGCATGTGGCCTGGTGCGGTTCAGGAGAGGGGGGGGGCCGCACTCTGTCCCCCCCTCTTTTCTGCGGCCGGCCAGGTCAACGTGCTCGGATAAGGGTCTGGTGTGGATTTTTAGGGGGACTCCACGCCATTTTTTTTTTCAATTTGGGGTGGAGTTCCCCTTAAAATCCACACCAGACCTGAAGGGTCTGGTATGGATATTTGGGGGGACCCCACGCCATTTTTTGGGGGTTTTTTTACGGCGGGGTTCCCCTTAATATCCATTCCAGACCTGAAGGGCCTGGTAATTTAATTTGGAGGGACCCCCTTTTTTTTTTTTTTTTAATGAGCAATGACTCTATTCTTTATAGCCATGAGTACTTTAACCACTTGCCCACCGGGTTAATTCTGGCACTTCTCTCCTTCATGTGAAAATCAAAATTTTTTTGCTAGAAAATTAATCAGAACCCCCAAACATTATATATTTTTTTTTAGCAGACATCCTAGGGAATAAAATGGCAGTCATTGCAATACTTTTTGTCACACCGTATTTGCGCAGCGGTCTTACAAGCGCACTTTTTTTGGATAAAAATCACTTTTTTGAATTAAAAAATAAGACAACAATACATTTTGCCCAATTTTTTTATATATTGTGAAAGATAATGTTACGCCGAGTAAAATGATACCCAACATGTCACGCTTAAAAATTGCGCCCGCTCGTGGCATGGCGTCAAACTTTTACCCTTTAAAAATCTCGATAGGCGACGTTAAAAAAATTCTACAGGTTGCATTTTTTGAGTTGCAGAGTAGGTCTAGGGCTAGAATTATTGCTCTCACTCTAACGATCGCGGCGATACCTCACTTGTGTGGTTTGAATACCGTTTTCATATGCGGGCGCTACTCGCGTATGCGTTTGCTTCTGTGCGCGAGCTCGTCGGGACGGGGCGCTTTAAAAAATTTTTTTTGGGTTTTCTTATTTATTTTTATTTAGTTTTATAATTTTTTACACTGAAATAAAAAAATAAAAAAAAAATGATCAGTTTTCTTCCTATTACAAGGAATGTAAACATCCCTTGTAATAGGACTAGTGTGTGACAGGTCCTCTTTATGGAGAGAGGCGGGGTCAATAAGGCTGGAAAGCATGGTATTGAAAAAAAAAATAAAAGATCTCATGCTTTCAGCTGCAATCATGTTCGTTCACCACAGTGGTGTAGTGTATAGCACTTTGACCTAGCAGCAAAAGAGTCGTTGGTTCGAATCTTGCCCGTGACAGCATCTGCATGGAGTTTGCATGTTCTCCCTGTGCCTGCGTGGGTTTCCTCCCACAATATAAAAACACGCTGTAAATCGGATCCGGTCTAAATAAGCCCTAATATGCAGTAGTATATTTAGGTTTGGTTCTGCCCTAGGCCTGACTACATATCTGCACCTCCTAATAGAAAAATGACCCACCCCTTCCTGTCAAGGTCACACCCTGTTTTTGTATAACCCCGCCCAGTAATTTTCAGGGGACCCACACACTAGTTCTGGGGGGGCACTGGATTCCCTTAACCACTTCCATACCAGGCACTTACGCACCTTCCCGCCCAAGCCAATTTTCAGCTTTCAACACTGTCGCACTTTGAATGGCAATTGCGCGGTCATACAACACTGTACCCAAACAAAATTGGCGTCCTTTTTTCCCCACAAATAGAGCTTTCTTTTGTTGTTATTTGATCACCTCTGGGTTTTTTTTTTTGCGCAACAACTAAAAAAAGACTGCAAATTTTGAAACAAAAAAACGTTTTTATTTTTTAAGGTTAATTTTTTTGTAAATACGTTTTTCTCTTTCAATTACGGGCACTGATATGGCGGCACTGATGGGCACCGATGAGATGGCACTGATGGACATCGATGAGGTAGTACTGACGGGCACAGATGAGGTGGCATTGATTGGCGGCGCTGCTATGCGGCACTGATGGGCACTCATAGGCGGCACTGATGGGCACTCATGGGCGGCACAGATGGGCGGCACTTATGGGTGGCACTGATGGATACTTATGGGTGGCACAGGTGGGCACTGATAGGTGGGCACTGTGCATGGATGGGCACTGTGGGGTGGCACTGATGGACACTGTGGGGTGGCACTGATTTTCCCAGTCAGTGCCCATTTGTGGGCACTGATTGGCATCTTTTTTCTTATTTTTTAATGCTTTTTGTTTTTTTGTTCTATATTTTTTTTCTTTTTGCACACCCTGGTGGTCCAGTGTGGTGATCCGAGGGGGGGCTGCGCTGATAAACAATCAGCGCGAACGCCCCCTGTCAGGAGAGGCGCCGATCGGCTCTCCTATACTCGCGTCTGTCAGACGCGAGTGAGGAAGAGCCATCGATGGCTCTTCCTGTTTACATCGTGATCAGCCGTGATTGGACACGGCTGATCACGTGGTAAAGAGTCTCCGTCTCCGTGAGAGACTCTTTACCGAGATCGGAGATGCAGGGTGTCAGACTGACACCCCGCATCACCGATCGCCGCGCTGCGTGCCCCCACAGGCGCGTGCGGCATGAAATCCTGCAGGACGTCCTGTCAGGATTGTGTAACCACTTCCCGGACGTAAATCGGCCATAGGCTGGGCGGGAAGTGGTTAATTTGCATAGTTTTTCTCTCACTTCCTGTTTGGCTATGGGGCAGGAAGTGAAGGCAAATCTCCCCAATTGGACACAGATAATACAAAATAAACTGACAGGGCCTATAACCCTCCCTCACTCTATCCAAAATTAAAGAAAATAAAACTTGTTGATTATAGTTCTTGTCAGGGGCGGACTGACCATTGAGTCACTCGGGCACTGCCCGAGGGCCCCATGCCACTAGGGGGCCCCATCCGGGTTGCCAGGCTCAGTAAAACCAGGGACAGTATGTAAAAATCTGTGTTTTTTTTAGATCTGTCCCTGATATGTCCGAAAATGACATGCTTTTAATGTGAATATCCCAAGATTTTAGCTGCCCGCCTCTGCACTACCTCCTGGCGTGGTGGTCATCTGTAAGCCAGAGGGGCCCCATAATCTTCTATTGCCCAGGGGCCCCATGAGTTGTCAGTCCGCCCCTGGTTCTAGTTTAAGCACAAATTTCATAGAGTTTTATTGAGAGCCCTAAGAAAATATAACCATGCCAATAGGCCAGGATACAGCGTGGCTAATATGTATGAATGTGTGTGTTAGAGCACCCCACCCAATGTTAACTAAAAAATTATTAATTTGCAAATAAGTATTATCTGCTCATTTTTTTGGGGATGTCTGCACCCCTGATAGTGACAACATTTGTGAGGTGTCTTCACCCTTTCTAATTCATTCACTTCCTGTCACATAGCCAAACAGGAAGTGAGGGTAAAACCTTACTAATATCTTTTCTTGGGGACACAGAGATCAATATAAATAGTTTCCCATTATGTAAATTGCACTCTAGCATTTTGCTGTGTACACCCCAAATTATTAGGGATCGTGGACTTTGGGGTCCATTTACTAAAGACAAATCCACTTTGCACTACAAGTGCAAAGCAAGGAAGAAAGAAAACAAAACAACTTTGCTTCTACAGGATTGGATGTTAAAACCATCAGTGCTTCCTCTCTGATTTTCAGCAGCTATGCTTGTACTGCAGAGTGGCTTTGCCTTTACTAAACCCCAAACTAAATAATCATTTGGGGCAGGGATCCTCAAACTACGGCCCTCCAGCTGTTTTAGAACTACACATCCCATGAGGCCTTGTAATGCACTGACATTCACAGACATGACTAGGCATGATGGGAATTGTAGTTCCTGAACAACTGGAGGGCCGTAGTTTGAAGACCCATGATTTGGGGTGTACACAGCAGTGCTGGAGTGCAATTTGCTTAATGGGGACACTAGTTAGATTGACCTGTGTCCCCAAGAAATGACACTGGTAGGGTTTTAACCTCACTTCCTGTTCAGCTGTGTGACAGGAAGTGAAGCCAATTTTAAGAAAAGGGACACAAAGCTCAACACAAAAATAAAAAAACACAAAGCAGGGGTTCTAACACTCACTTGGCTTCCCTCAAACACCCACAATTTGAATAGGATTGCCTTGCGCTAGATTTAAGCACAGTGCTGTAAATCAGCACGTCAAGCCTGTCCACCAATAGCAAACCCCCCCCACAGGCCATGTTTGCAGGTTTTCCTTCATCTTGCACATGTGCTTTAAAATACAGTCTGGACAGCAATTCTTGATAAGAGAAATCCACAAAACATGTCCTGTCGGGGGTACTTGAGGGCTGAGGACCACTGCAGAAAAAATAAAATACTTACCAGTTTTTGTCTTTAAAGTCATGGGGAATAAACATGGCAAACATTTCATGATTACACACCAGGAAAGAAGCTTAGACACACATAATTTGTTAGGCCCAAACCGATTTCAGCTGCAGCTGTCAACATATGTAGCATGAAAAAGTAACAAAAGACAAACTTAACAATTTTAAAGTAATTTTTATTGGTCAACAAAACAAGGAAAGCGAAAAAAGACAAACAAACAAACACAAACAAAAATACATTTCAAAATTCTAAACAACCATAGCTTCACACATTTTTCATAAAATAAGGCCACATAGACAAATACATCAAAGTGAACATCATTTAAAAATAAACCAAAACCATTGGCAATATAAAACAAAACCCATGCAACAAACCACATTTGTGTTTAGCAACAGCATTTCTGCCAGCCTGCCCCTTCTGAGGGCAGCTGAGGACTGATCGATCCAAGCTTTTTATAACAGTGCTAGTAATGAAGCAATTGAAATCACATGAACAAATTGCAGTCTCTAGTTTGGGTGAGCTTGTAATTGGGCACACCTGCAATTAACCCAAACCACGCTCTATGAGCATCCAAGGAGTGTTTTTCACCTTTTAAAAAGAAAGGATAATTTTTTTCTAAGTGTTTGAGCATGCTCAGTTCATCACACATGTAGGAACCAAGCTGCAATGGAATGAGAGCTTTTTTTTTTTTTGTTTCCCCTGATCTGATGCTTTCCAGCCTGAAGGGGAGGTGTTAAAGACAGAAGTAAACACGCACATTTAATAATCTATTTGTGGGAAAAAAAAGGTTGCCAATTTTGTTTGGGAGCCACGTCGCACGACTGCGCAATTGTCAGTTAAAGCGACGCCGTGCCGAATCCCAAAAACTTGCCCGGTCATTGACCAGAAATATGGTCCGGGCTCAAGTGGTTAAAAATTAACAAAACACAAAAGTGAGCCCAATTTTTGGGGATAATGTGAAAGATGATGTTACACTGAGTAAATAGATACCTTACATGTCACGCTTTACTATTGGAAACACTCCTGCAATGGGGCCAAAATGAATTCCGTGAATATCCCCATAGGCGACCTTTTATTTTTTTTTCCAGGTTACCAGTTTATAGTTACAAAGAAGGTCTAGTGGTAAAAGTATTGCTCTCGCTCTAAGGCACGCGTCAATACCTCACATGTGTGGTTTGAACGATGTTTATATATGTGGGCGGGACTTGCGTAAGTCCCGCCCACATATGTAAAAATTATTTTTACTTTTTGCTATAATAAATATCCCCAAAAATATATATTGTAAAAACTAAAAAAACCCTCAGTTTAGGCCGATACGTATTCTACATCTTTTTGGTTCCAAAAAATCGCAAATAGCGTTTAGTGTTTGGTTTTTTGCAAAAGTTATAGCGTCTACAAAATATATATTTTTTTTGTTTTAACTAGTTATTGGGGCGATCAGCGATTTTTATCGGTACTGCGACATTATGGCGGACACATCGAACACTTTTTTGGAACCATTGGCATTTTTCTAGCGATCAGTGCTGTAAAAAATGCATTGCTTACTCTAAAAATGCCACTGGCAGGGAAGGGGTTAACACTAGGTGCGAGGGAGGGGTTAAATATGTTCCCTGGGTGTGTTCTAACTGTAGGGGGGGGTGGGACTGACATGTGTAAATGACAGATCGCTGTTCATGAAGGGGAACTCCAGACCCCAAAAAAAAAAAATAAGGTGGGTTCCCTCCAGGTGCATACCAGGCTCTTAGGCTTGGTCTGGAACATAAGGGGTTAAACCCGCGCAAAAAAAAATAGCGTGGGGTCCCCCCCAAGATCCAAACCAAGCCATTATCCCAGGCACGCAGTCTGGTCAGACAGGAATGGGGGTGGGGACGAGCGAGCGCCCCCCTCCCTCCTGAGCCATACCAGACCACATGCCCTCAACATGGGGGAGTGTGTGCTGTGGGGGAGGGGGGCACTGCCCCCCCACCCCAAAGCACTCTTGTCCCCATGTCGATAGGGACAAGAGCCTCTTCCCGACAACCCTGGCCGTTGGTTGTCGGGGTATGCGGGCGGAGGGCTTATCAGAATCTGAGAGACCCCTTTAATAAAGGGGTCCCCAGATTCCGGCCCCCCACCCTATGTGAATGAGTATGGGGGTACATTGTACCCCTACCCATTCACCTGGGGAAAAAAATGGAAAAAAATAATACACCACACATGAATAAATTAATTTATTAGTCAGCCGGGGGTCTTCTGCCGGGGCCCCCCACCACCACCCCATTAGGCCCCGGGCTTCTCCATCTTCTGCCGGAACCCCCTTCACCAGTGAGGCTCCTGCCTTTGGGGGAGGGTCCCGGGCTACTACGACGGTTTCTGCGGGGGGGGTGCACTGGCACCCCTCCCCCGTCTTCAGCGACGTAATTCACCGGGACCCCCTTCACCAGGGAGGCTCCTGCCTTTGGGGGAGGGTCCCGGGCTTCCACGACGGTTTCTGCGGGGGGGGTGCACTGGCACCCCACCCCCGTCTTCAGCGACGTAATTCACCGGGACCCCCTTCACCAGGGAGGCTCCTGCCTTTGGGGGAGGGTCCCGGGCTTCCACGACGGTTTCTGCGGGGGGGGTGCACTGGCACCCCACCCCCGTCTTCAGCGACGTAATTCACCGGGACCCCCTTCACCAGGGAGGCTCCTGCCTTTGGGGGAGGGTCCCGGGCTTCCACGACGGTTTCTGCGGGGGGGGTGCACTGGCACCCCACCCCCGTCTTCAGCGACGTAATTCACCGGGACCCCCTTCACCAGGGAGGCTCCTGCCTTTGGCGGAGGGTCCCGGGCTTCCACGACGGTTTCTGCGGGGTGGTGCACTGGCACCCCACCCCCGTCTTCAGCGACGTAATTCACCGGGACCCCCTTCACCAGGGAGGCTCCTGCCTTTGGGGGAGGGTCCCGGGCTTCCACGACGGTTTCTGCGGGGGGGGTGCACTGGCACCCCACCCCCGTCTTCAGCGACGTAATTCACCGGGACCCCCTTCACCAGGGAGGCTCCTGCCTTTGGGGGAGGGTCCCGGGCTTCCACGACGGTTTCGCGGGGGGGGGTGCACTGGCACCCCACCCCCGTCTTCAGCGACGTAATTCACCGGGACCCCCTTCACCAGGGAGGCTCCTGCCTTTGGGGGAGGGTCCCGGGCTTCCACGACGGTTTCTGCGGGGGGGGTGCACTGGCACCCCACCCCCGTCTTCAGCGACGTAATTCACCGGGACCCCCTTCACCAGGGAGGCTCCTGCCTTTGGGGGAGGGTCCCGGGCTTGTACGCTGTCTTCCGCCGGAGGGCGCCACTCTCCGGGCTTCTGCGATGCCTTCCGCTTCTGCCTGTCTCCTCCGCGGAGCACAGGGCTTGTCTCCGCTGTCTTCTCCCTTCTCTTCCATTCGATGTTGACACGACGAGGTCCGGCGCTGGAATGCCGTCTGAGCAGTGGGCATGGACTTATATAGGGCAATGCCACCATGTGACCTCAACCCATGTGACATCACATTCCCATCATGCCCAGGGAATGTGATGTCACATGGGTTGAGGTCACATGGTGGCATTGCCCTATATAAGTCCATGCCCGCCGCTGACACGGCATGTCAGCGCGGAACCTCGTCGTGTCAACATCCAATGGAAGAGAAGGAAGAAGACAGCGGAGACAAGCCCTGGGCTCCCGGAGGAGACAGGCAGAAGAAGGAAGAGAGAAGAAAGAAGACGGAAGAAAGCCCTGGCTCCGCGGGGGAGCCAGGCAGAAGAGGGAGCAGAGAAAAGACCGGGGAGTTGGCGCACCCCCGGCAGAAGACCAGGAAGACCGGAACCCTGGCGGAAGGCACCGGAAAGACCGGGGGATAGGCGCCATCCCCCGGCAGAAGACCCCGAAGTCCGGATGCCCCTCCCTAATGAAAAAGAGCTTAAATGGGGTGGGGGCATCCGGCGGAAGGCTCCGGAGAGGACCGAGGGATGGCGCCCTCCCCCGGCAGAAATCACCGAAGCCCAGGGTCCCGGCAGAAGATCGGGAGAGAAGAAACCCCCCCTTCTAAGAGAGCTAAAGAAGAAAGGGGGGGCTCCGGAGCAGATTAATAAAATATTTTATTGTGTGGTGTTTTATTTTACTTTACATTTCCCCCAGGTGAATGGGTAGAGGTACGATGTACCCCATACTCATTCACATAGGGTGGGGGGCCGGCATCTGGGGGCCCCCTTATTAAAGGGAGCTCGCAGATTCCGATTAGCCCCGCCCGCATACCCCGACAACCAATGGCTAGGGTTGTCGGGAAGAGGCTCTTGTCCCTATCGACATGGGGGCAAGAGTGCTGTGGGGTGGGGGGGCAGTGCCCCCCTCCCCCACAGCACACATTCCCCCATGTTGAGGGCATGCGGTCTGGTACGGCTCAGGAGGGGGGGGGCGCTCGCTCGTCCCCGCCCCCATTCCTGTCCGGGCCAGACTGCATGCTTGGGATGAGGGCTTGGTTTGGATCTGGGGGGGACCCCCGCGCCGAATCGGCGCGGGTTTAACCCCTCACGTTCCGGACCAAGCCTAAGAGCCTAATGTAGCCCTGGAGGGGGACCCGCGCCGATTTCAAGTTTGAAATTTGGCGCGGAGTTCCCCTTCAGGGCTGAAAACAGCTCGGAGATTCCCGTGCGCCGCGTCACGCAGCGCATTCACGGGTACGCCGCTTGGTATTTACCAAGATTTTCACGGCGTACTGACAAGGCGCACGGGAATCCCTGACTTTTCTCTCTGCGCATGCCCAGTATGCAAATGAACCTCCCGAGGTTCAGGCGCACTGTGCAAGCGTACGGGGATCTGTTTTCAAAAAACACTTTCCCTTTCAATTCGGCCCGCCAAACACTTCAAAACACATGTCACTTCACTTCCCCTGCATCCCCCCACCTCCCCCCCTAATAAACTCCCGCCCAAACCCCCGCAATTTACAGTTTAATGTGCCGTGCGCCAGGTCTGTACTGGTGCACAATGCACCCTCTCCTGGGCGCACGGAGCACATTAGTAACTAGGGAAATACACTGCACTAGCAGCGTATTTCTTTAGTAAATGGCAAAACGGCTGCTACTCCTGCTTTTACTCCATGAGTCATGGAGTAAAGGCTTGGTAAATCAGCCCCAGTGTCTTAACTAGATAGATAGATAGAAAGATAGATAGAGTAGGAAGTGTAGTCAGTATAGTTAAAAGTACAGTTTGTAGAGAATATATTCACATCCTTAGGCGTTGTCAATATATTTATAAACTGTACAGCTCAGCTAGTTTATCTATCAGGCAGGAGATTGTTCTACATGCAGCGCTCTAACGTGTTGTATTGCCTGCATTAGGGATTTACTTTAAATATAATTATTCTGTGTTATTTAACGTGTGCTAGTTAATTGCACACACAGACGCATTACCTGTTACTGCAAGTGTGCAATTTATTTGCACAGAAGCGCAGTCGCTGTTAATGCAACTGGGCTATTGAATTGCACAGAAACGCAGTCGCTATTACTGCGTGCGTGCTGTTTAATAGCAACTAAAGGCAGTTGGTGTCACTGCGTGCGTGCTGTTAAATCGCATTTGACCGCAGTCGCTATTACTGCGTGCGTGCTGTTTAATAGCAACTAAAGGCAGTTGGTGTCACTGCGTGCGTGCTGTTAAATCGCATTTGACCGCAGTCGCTATTACTGCGTGCGTGCTGTTTAATAGCAACTAAAGGCAGTTGGTGTCACTGCGTGCGTGCTGTTAAATTGCATTTGACCGCAGTCGCTATTACTGCGTGCGTGCTGTTTAATAGCAACTAAAGGCAGTTGGTGTCACTGCGTGCGTGCTGTTAAATCGCATTTGACCGCAGTCGCTATTACTGCGTGCGTGCTGTTTAATAGCAACTAAAGGCAGTTGGTGTCACTGCGTGCGTGCTGTCAAATCGCATTTGACCGCAGTCGCTATTACTGCGTGCGTGCTGTTTAATAGCAACTAAAGGCAGTTGGTGTCACTGCGTGCGTGCTGTTAAATCGCATTTGACTGCAGTCGCTATTACTGCGTGCGTGCTGTTTAATAGCAACTAAAGGCAGTTGGTGTCACTGCGTGCGTGCTGTTAAATCGCATTTGACCGCAGTCGCTATTACTGCGTGCGTGCTGTTTAATAGCAACTAAAGGCAGTTGGTGTCACTGCGTGCGTGCTGTTAAATCGCATTTGACCGCAGTCGCTATTACTGCGTGCGTGCTGTTTAATAGCAACTAAAGGCAGTTGGTGTCACTGCGTGCGTGCTGTTAAATCGCATTTGACCGCAGTCGCTATTACTGCGTGCGTGCTGTTTAATAGCAACTAAAGGCAGTTGGTGTCACTGCGTGCGTGCTGTTAAATCGCATTTGACCGCAGTCGCTATTACTGCGTGCGTGCTGTTTAATAGCAATTAAAGGCAGTTGGTGTCACTGCGTGCGTGCTGTTAAATCGCATTTGACCGCAGTCGCTATTACTGCGTGCGTGCTGTTTAATAGCAACTAAAGGCAGTTGGTGTCACTGCGTGCGTGCTGTTAAATCGCATTTGACCGCAGTCGCTATTACTGCGTGCGTGCTGTTTAATAGCAACTAAAGGCAGTTGGTGTCACTGCGTGCGTGCTGTTAAATCGCATTTGACCGCAGTCGCTATTACTGCGTGCGTGCTGTTTAATAGCAACTAAAGGCAGTTGGTGTCACTGCGTGCGTGCTGTTAAATCGCATTTGACCGCAGTCGCTATTACTGCGTGCGTGCTGTTTAATAGCAACTAAAGGCAGTTGGTGTCACTGCGTGCGTGCTGTTAAATCGCATTTGACCGCAGTCGCTATTACTGCGTGCGTGCTGTTTAATAGCAACTAAAGGCAGTTGGTGTCACTGCGTGCGTGCTGTTAAATCGCATTTGACCGCAGTCGCTATTACTGCGTGCGTGCTGTTTAATAGCAACTAAAGGCAGTTGGTGTCACTGCGGCTATTTTGTTACTTTACACTTGAGCCAAGTCGCTCTTACTGTGTGGTTGCTGTTTAATACCATCTGAAAGCAGTTGGTGTGACAGCGACTATTTTGTTACTTTACACTTGAACCAAGTCGCTCTTACTGTGTGATTGCTGTTTAATACCATCTGAACGCAGTCGGTGTGACAGCGACTATTTTGTTACTTTACACTTGAGCCAAGTCGCTCTTACTGTGTGGTTGCTATTTAATACCATCTGAACGCAGTTGGTGTGACAGCGACTATTTTGTTACTTTACACTTGAGCCAAGTCGCTCTTACTGTGTGGTTGCTGTTTAATACCATCTGAACGCAGTCGGTGTGACAGCGACTATTTTGTTACTTTACACTTGAGCCAAGTCGCTCTTACTGTGTGGTTGCTGTTTAATACCATCTGAACGCAGTTGGTGTGACAGCGACTATTTTGTTACTTCACACTTGAGCCAAGTCGCTCTTACTGTGTGGTTGTTGTTTAATACCATCTGAACGCAGTCGGTGTGACAGTGACTATTTTGTTACTTTACACTTGAGCCAAGTCGCTTTTACTGTGTGGTTGCTGTTTAATACCATCTGAACGCAGTCGGTGTGACAGCGACTATTTTGTTACTTTACACTTGAGCCAAGTCGCTCTTACTGTGTGGTTGCTGTTTAATACCATCTGAACGCAGTTGGTGTGACAGCGACTATTTTGTTACTTCACACTTGAGCCAAGTCGCTCTTACTGTGTGGTTGCTGTTTAATACCATCTGAACGCAGTTGGTGTGACAGCGACTATTTTGTTACATAACACCTGAACGCATAACTATGGCTGGAAGGACAAAGAGAGGCAGAGAGTCACGAGGGCAAGCAGGCTCTGCATCTAGAGGTAACGCTGGTGATGGATGTGGTGCATCCTCTTCAGCACGTGGCCGTGGCCGCTCGTCCTTCTTTTCGGGAGCTGGCCGTGTTGAGCCTCAACATGCTGAGAAATTAGTTGAGTGGATGACCAAGCCGTCCTCATCCTCCTCATCCTCTCTCACACAGACTGATTATAGTTTGTCTGGCAAAGCAGCTGCCAAGGCGTCCTCTACCCTCTGCACAATGGGATCACACAATCCTTCCCTAGTCCCACCGTGTCCTCCTGAGGAGTCCCCCGAACTGTTTCAACACAGTGTTGGGTACATGCTAGCTGAAGATGCACAGCGTTTTGAAGACTCCGATGACGGAACACTGATAGAGGAAGGCATTGATGTGAGCCCAGGGAGAGGGGGTGGCCGAGAGGGACAACAATCTGGGAGTGATGTTCCCCCAGCTGGAGCATACTGCCAGGTTGTCGCCAGTGATGATGAGGAGGGAGGGGATGATGAGGTCATTGACTCTACCTGGGTGCCTGGTAGGAGAGAGGAGGAGGAGGAAGAGGACGAGGCACAGGCACATCTTCAAAGAGGCAGGAAGCCCTCCAGGGGTCAGCTTAAGGGCAGTACACCAACTGCATTACGTGGCGCTGCTGTGTCTCAACGGTAGAGCAAAAGTTCTTTGGTGTGGGCCTTTTTTGAAACCTGTCCATCAGATGCTACCTTTGCTGTTTGCAACATATGTCTCAAGCGTATCTCGCGTGGCCAAAACATCACCCGCTTGGGCACCACATGCTTGTCCAGACATATGTCGACCTGCCATGCAGCTCGTTGGCAGGCATACCAGAAAGACCCACACCAAAGACCAAAGCGGTCCTCCCCTTGCCCTTCTGTGACCTCAAACCCCACTAGACCCCTAGTCCTCTCTGCAGCCTGCACCGAAGGTGTAGAAATAGGTGTGTCACAACGTAGTAGTGGTAGTACATCCGGCCAATCTACTGATATTACCAGACAAATTTCCCTGCCCCAGCTGCTGCAGCGCCGAAAGAAGTACGCTCCCAGCCATCCACATGCCCAGCGGTTGAATGCTAGCTTAGCAAAATTGCTAGCACTTCAACTGCTACCTTTTCAGTTGGTAGATTCTGCCCCCTTCCATGAGTTTGTGGAATGTGCAGTACCTCAGTGGCAAGTACCCAAACGCCACTTTTTTTCACGGAAGGCGATTCCGGCTCTCTACCGGCATGTGGAAGGCAATGTCCATACCTCGCTGGACAGGGCGGTCAGTGGTAAGGTGCATCTTACCGCTGACTCATGGTCCAGCAGGCATGGACAGGGACGTTACCTGTCTTTTACGGCCCATTGGGTGACTCTGCTGGCAGCTGGGAAGGACGCAGGTCAAGGCACAGTAGTTTTGGAGGTTGTTCCACCACCACGCCTCCAAAACACTACAACTGCTTGTGACACACCTCTCTCCTCCACCCCCTCCTCTTCTTCTTCCTCTGTGGCCTCTTCCTGTGGTGATGTTGGCTCAGAACCAGCCGTGCTCCGTAGGCGTACGACGGGCTACGCAGGAATGCAGGCCAAGAGATGCCATGCGGTCCTAGAGCTGGTGTGCTTGGGAGACAGGAGCCACACTGGTGAAGAGGTTCTTTCAGCTCTGCAGGGGCAGGCTCAGAGGTGGTTGACGCCACGCCAGCTGAAGCCTGGAATGGTGGTCAGCGATAATGGCACCAACCTCCTCTCTGCCCTGCGACGTGGAAAACTCACCCATGTGCCCTGTTTTGCGCATGTTCTCAATTTGGTGGTGCAGCGGTTCTTGGGCAGGTACCCTGGCTTACAGGATGTCCTGAGGCAGGCCAGGAAAGTCTGTGTGCATTTCCGGAGGTCATATAATGCCACTGCTCGGCTGACAGACCTCCAGAGGGAATACAACCTGCCCAAGAACCGCCTAATCTGTGACATGCCCACCAGATGGAACTCTACGTTGGCCATGCTGCAGCGGCTGCACACGCAGCAGAGGGCCATCAATGAGTACCTGTGCCAATATGGCAGCAGAACTGGCTCAGGGGAGCTTGGGTTTTTTTCACCACGCCAGTGGGCCTTGATCAGGGATGCATGCACTGTCCTGTCACCATTTGAGGAGGCCACGAGGATGGTGAGCAGTGACAGTGCATGCATCAGTGAGACTGTCCCGCTTATTCACATGTTGGAGCACACCCTACGTGGAATAATGGACAGGGCCCTTGAGGCAGAACAGAGGGAGGAAGAGGAGGACTTCCTTACCTCTCAAGGCCCCCTTTATCCAGACACTGTTCCTGCTTGCCCACCTGGAACACAGGAAGAGGAGGAGGAGGATGAGGAAGAGGAGGAGGAGGAGGATTGTATCAGCAGCATGGAGGTGGAGCCTAGCACTCAGCATCAACAGCAGCAGTCTTCAAGGGATCATTCACAGTCCCAAGGAACACGTGGACTTTTACGTGGCTGGGATGAGGTGGCTGAGGATCCTGTCGTCCTCAGTGACCCAGAGGACTGTGCCCCGAATGCCTCTGCAAACCTACGCTGCATGGCCTCCCTGATTCTGCAAAGCCTGCGTAAGGATCCTCGTGTACGTGCTATCAAGGAGAGGGATCATTACTGGCTGGCAACTCTCCTTGATCCACGTTACAAGAGTAAGGTAACGGATCTTATGTTGCCATCGCAGAGGGAGCAGAAGATGAAACTACTGCGGGAGGCCTTGCAGAAGGGTCTGTGCAATGCGTTCCCAGAACCGGGGGGATTACCAAAACCTGGCCCTGGACAACGTCTTGCTGAGGCTTCGGTGAGTCAGAGAAGGAGCGGTGGAGAAGGTGGCCGTCTGACCGATGCGTTCAGACAATTTTTTAGTCCGCAGCCCCAAGGTCTGACCGGTTCCAGCAACCATCGCCAGCGTCTGGTTTACATGGTCCGGGAATACCTAGCGGCAAGATCCGACTTGGACACCTTCCCCACGGAAAATCCTCTGGCTTACTGGGTCTTGAGGATGGATCACTGGCCAGAGCTTGCACAGTACGCAATTGAGCTACTGGCTTGCCCTGCATCCAGTGTTCTTTCAGAACGTACATTCAGTGCTGCTGGAGGCTTTGTGACCGATCACAGGGTACGCCTCTCCACCGACTCTGTTGATCGACTGACCTTCATCAAAATGAATCAGGCTTGGATCAACACCGGCTACCAAGCACCTGATGCTGATGTTACTGAATAAGAATTTTGTGTTGAAATATCAGATCCCTTTGAGACTGCTGATGCTGAGTGACTGTCCTGTTGTGCTGCTGATGGAATATCCTTCTCCTCCTCACTTTTCATGCTGTTAGCTAGTAAGAAATTTTGTTTTTCTGTGCTCCGCCACCAGTGCCTAAGGCCTAATTTTTCTGCCCCTGTTTAACAGGGGCGCCTAATAACAATTTTTGATGCAATACTTTGCACGTGGCCTAAGGCCTAATTTTTGTGCCCCTGTGTAACAGGGGCGTCTAATAACAATTTTTCATGCAATACTTTGCACGTGGCCTAAGGCCTAATTTTTGTGCCCCTGTGTAACAGGGGCGTCTAATAACAATTTTTGATGCAATACTTTGCACGTGGCCTAAGGCCTAATTTTTGTGCCCCTGTGTAACAGGGGCGTCTAATAACAATTTTTGATGCAATACTTTGCACGTGGCCTAAGGCCTAATTTTTGTGCCCCTGTGTAACAGGGGCGTCTAATAACAATTTTTGATGCAATACTTTGCACGTGGCCTAAGGCCTAATTTTTGTGCCCCTGTGTAACAGGGGCGTCTAATAACAATTTTTGATGCAATACTTTGCACGTGGCTCCTTGTTGCGCTCCAATTACAGATATTGGGAGGGGTTGCAGTGTTATGTTGCGCCTAATAACAATTTTGGATGCAATACTTTGCACGTGGCCTAAGGCCTAATTTTTCTGCCCCTGTGTAACAGGGGTGTCTAATAACAATTTTTGATGCAATACTTTGCACGTGGCTCCTTGTTGCGCTCCAATTACAGATATTGGGAGGGGTTGCAGTGTTATGTTGCGCCTAATTACAATTTTGGATGCAATACTTTGCACGTGGCCTAAGGCCTAAGGCCTAATTTTTCTGCCCCTGTGTAACAGGGGTGTCTAATAACAATTTTTGATGCAATACATTGCATGTGGCCTAAGGCCTAAGGCACAATTTTTGTGCCCCTGTGTAACAGGGGCGTCTAATAACAATTTTTGATGAAATACTTTGCACGTGGCCTAAGGCACAATTTTTGTGCCCCTGTGTAACAGGGGCGCCTAATAACAATTTTTGATGCAATACTTTGCACGTGGCTCCTTGTTGCGCTCCAATTACAGATATTGGGAGGGGTTGCAGTGTTATGTTGCGCCTACGGACACATTTTTATGCCCCTGTGTAACAGGGGCACCTAATAACAATTTTTGATGCAATACTTTGCACGTGGCTCCTTGTTGCGCTTCAATTACAGATATTGGGAGGGGTTGCAGTGTTATGTTGCGCCTATGGACACATTTTTATGCCCCTGTGTAACAGGGGCACCTAATAACAATTTTTGATGCAATACTTTGCACGTGGCTCCTTGTTGCGCTCCAATTACAGATATTGGGAGGGGTTGCAGTGTTATGTTGCGCCTATGGACACATTTTTATGCCCCTGTGTAACAGGGGCACCTAATAACAATTTTTGATGCAATACTTTGCACGTGGCTCCTTGTTGCGCTCCAATTACAGATATTGGGAGGGGTTGCAGTGTTATGTTGCGCCTACGGACACATTTTTATGCCCCTGTGTAACAAGGGCGCCTAATAACAATTTTTGATGCAATACTTTGCACGTGGCTCTTTGTTGCGCTACAATTACAGTATGTTTGAGGGGTGCCCTTTTTTCTACAATTTTGCTTTCCCAAAAAGATAATGCCACCCCCCCACCACCCCTAAAATAATCGAGATATTGTTCCCACACAGCACGTGCGCAACCAGTATTAAATTACTTTGTTCTTATAATAATTTAATGTTGTGCAGGGACATTTCTAAACATGTGCCACTACTAGAGACACACAGCAGGTGTGATATTTGAAGGAATTTTTCATTTTTTTTTTTCACTTTAAACATCATTAAAATCGCTGCTCCGCAAAAACGTCCGTTTTTAAAATATTTTTTTCGATTGATACATGTTCCCTGGGGCAAGACCCGGGTTCTGAAAGACGTTTACCAACATTAAATTGAATATTGGTCTTTAAAATGATCGTTTTTGAATTCGAACGTTCGAGTCCCATAGACTTCAATGGGGTTCTAAATGTTCGCGCGAACCCGCGGTCTGTTCGAACGTTCTGATGCGAACCGAACCCGGGTATGTTTGGCTCATCCCTATTCGTAGCCCAGAGGCGATTCAGTTCGCATGTGTTGCGCTTTACAAGTCTCTCACTCACTCACTCAAGGTGGAAACAGCGCGTGGGAGAATAGGGGCCAGAAAGCGCCCCCTCCCTCCGCCATCTGCTGGGGACAACTCAGATACGTTGCCGGGTCCAGCTAGCACTCATGACCCTGGCCCTGAGGTATCTGAAGATGCGGACCAAGAACCCTCTTGAAGAGAGTTTCTTGAAAAAAGGGACCTCGCCCCCGATAGTGGACCCTCCTGTGTCCAGATTAAACAAGCTCCACCATACCAGTGGAGGGGGCTCCCACCTTCAAAGACCCTGCGCATGAGAAGGCTGAGGCGATCACCCGCAACCTATACATGGTAGTGTGTTGACGGTATGCCCAACCATAGTTGGGGCCCTGGTGTCTCAGACACGCACGGAAGGGGCAAAGATGCTGCTCAATGGGTTACAAGCGTCAGGCTTCCTCGAACGAGGTAGCCCTAGCTGACCTACTAGTACAAGGCCTAAAATTCTGTAGCGAGTGCTACAGAAGGAAATTCTTTCCAGATGGGACAAGCGCCCATCATCCCTGGATTATCTAATCAAGGTGAGCCACTTGGTCAGGGCCTCCCTTGTTGGTGGCTGACCTCACCGGCACTTCTGTCCGGGAAGTCGTTCCTTCCCTTCACTGGATAGTCATCACAACGGATGCCAGCCTTACCGGTAGGGGAGTCTGGGGGGTTCAGTCGACCCATGGTCGCTGGTCTTCAGAGGATTCCCATTTGCCGATCAAGGTCCTGGAACTTCGGGCGATCAGGCTGTGCCTGTCCACATGGTCTCAGAGGCTACGAGGGCATCCAGTCAGGATCCAGTCAGACAACGCCACAGGGGTGGTATATGTCAACCATCAAGGAGGAACAAGAAGCTTGGCTGCAGTGTCAGAAGCCGCGCACATCCTAAGGTGTGCAGAAAGGAGCATACCGGCACTGTCGGCCATATACATTCCGGGTGTGGAAAACTGGCAGGCGGACTACTTGAGTCGCCAGACGTTGGACCAAGGAGAATGGTCTCTGCACCTGGAGGTGTTTCAGCTCCTTTGCCAAAGATGGGGCACGCCAGACGTAAATCTCCTGGCGTCTCGACTCAATCGGAAGGTTTTGAGGTTTTTGGCCAGGTCAAGAGACCCATGGGCGGACGCGACAGATGCGTTAGTGGCACCGTGGAGTCAGTGCCGGCTAATCTACGCTTTTCCTCCTCCAAAGCTCTTGCCTCTTCTGCTTCGCAGAGTGGAGGCAGAGGGGATCCCGATGATCCTAATTGCTCCGGATTGGCCTAGTGCGGCTAGTGAGAGAGGACCTGCTGTCATATGGTCCCATACTGCATCCTGCTTTACAGTCGCTGGCTTAACGGCATGGCTATTGAAAGCCAGGTACTAAGAGATCGGGGCCTGTCGGATTCTGTGATTCCTACCATAAAGAAGGCTAGGAAGTTATCCTCTAGGAGGATTTATTATCGCACTTGGAGAGCTTACTTAGCCCTTTGTGAGGAAATTAAGTGGAATCCTCTGACTTATATAGTGTCCATAGTCCTGCTGTTCTTACAGCGCGGGGTGGACCAAAGAGCTTGCTTAAGCACGATTAAGGGGCAGATATCTGCCCTGGCTGTTTTTTTTTTTCAGCGACCCCTGGCGATTCACTCTCTAGTGAGAGGTTCGACATGTGGCCCCTCCGGTCCATCCTCCACTACCTCCATGGAGATTTGAATAGCAGACGCACCTTGGCATCTACCGCTACGAGAGGACCTGCTTTCGCAAGGTCCCATTGGTCATCCTGCTTTACAGTCAATGGCTTTAACCCCATGACCTCTAGGTGCCTCAGAACCACCGTTTGAGAACATTAGGGAAGTTCCCTTTTGATGGCTGTTGTCATGAAAGGCTCCCTATTGATCTTCCACAAGGATAAGGTGCTGCTGCATCCGCAGCCTTTTTTCTTCCTAAGGTTATTTCGACCTTCCATCTCAAGGAAGACATTGTACTGCCATACTTGTGTTCTCATCCGTCGAATCCTAAGGAGACGATGTTGCATACCTTGGACGTTGTCCGAGCTCCGAGAATATACTTGTCTGTTACTGCTCCGTTCCGGAGTTCAGACTCACTGTTTGTTTCGTTGGCTGGTCCCAAGAAGGGCCCAGCGGTCTCTTCGGCCACCATTTCGAGGTGGACCCGACAGATCCTGATCAGGCTTACGCCATAAAGGGTCGGGCGCCTCCCTATCACGATGCATTCAACTAGGGCAATGGTGCCTCTTGGGTTTTCTGACATCTAGTGTCTGTTTCCCAGGTGTGTAAAGCGCGACCTGGTCGCCCGGTCACACTTTCACTAAACTTTACAAGTTGATGTGAGTGCATCTTCGGATGCTTCTTCGGCCGCAAAGTTTTGCAGGCGGCTGTTTAGAGTTACAACTCCTCAGTTGAGGAGCTCTGTTTTGGGGTGAAGTTTATTTTTATGCTGTTCCCACCCCTCACTTTGACACTGCTTTGGGACGTCCCACTATGTCAAGATTAAGGCTGTGTCCATCCAGGAACGAAAGAGAAAATAGGATTTTATGCTCACTGTAAATTCTCATTCTCTGAGTTCATGGATGGACACAGCACCCACCTCTTTTTTTTTTTTTTTTAAGTTTGTACTGCTTGCTACGAACTGAACTGCTTGGTGCAGGCTGAGAGGATATAGTCAGTGGGACCGCACCCTGGGCGGGGCGGTTCAGCTTTGAAGTTGTTAACACTTTCTGCCTAGTCACTCCTAAAGATAGATAGGCTATCCCCACTATGTCAAGATTAAGGCCGTGTCCATCCATGAACTCAGAGAAAGAGATTTCACAGTGAGCATAAAATCCAATTTTTTCATTGAGACATGTCCCCAGGGCAGTATCCAGGCCCCCATACCATTTTCATGGCCAATAACTTGCATATAAGCCTTCAAATTGGGCACTTTTGATTTTTCAAGTTTGGGTTCCAAAGACTTTATTAGAGTTTGCGGTTCAGGTCTGAACTTTTGCGATGTTCGGCCCAACTCTACTCAGTAACCCTCATTTGTGAATCAAAAGATTAACTTTTCTTCCTGCTGTGATACCTTCCATACTCTTCTCCTGCACAGGATGCCTGTTGTCATACCATCCACAATTCTCTCCTACACATACTGCCCACTGTCATACTCTCTACACTTGACTTATACATTTTACCCTCAGTAATCGTTTCCTGCACATATTCCCACCTCTCCCAATACTACCCTGCGTAATGATATACTACACAAATTCTCTCCACTCCTCTCCTGCACATACTGTCTACTACCTTACACTACACACTCTCCTCCTGCACACATTGCCCCCTGTCATACTACCCTCCATAATCCTCTTCTACACATACTGCCCACTAGTATACCCTCTGCATATACTGTCTGTTGACATGCCCTGTGCACTACTCCTACACATACTACCCTCTGCTATTCCCTCTGCATTACTAGTCTGCACATACTGCCATCTCTCATATATACCACACTCCTATTCTTCACATACTGCTTGCTGTCACACAGCCCCCCCCCCCCCCCCCCCAACACTCATCTCCTGCACATACTGCCTGCTATCATACCTCAATACTACACTCCTGCCTACACTGCTTGCTGTCACATTCCCTACACTTCTCTCCTGTACACACTGCCTGTTGTCATACCCCAATACTACTCTCCTGCACATACTGCCTATTGTCACATACCTTATACTTCTCTCCAATACTGCCTGCTATCATACCTCAATAATATTCTCCTGCATACACTGCTTTCTGTCACATACCCTGCACTTCTCTCCTGCACAAACGATTCTTCACATACTGCCTTCTGTCCCACACCCTTTCCCCCCCCCCCCCTACACACACACACTAATTTCCTGCACATACTGCCTGCTTTCATACCTAAATACTACTCTCCTGAACAAACTGCCCATTGTCATACCCCAACAGGACTCTCCTGCACATACTGCCTGTTGTCATAGCCCAATAAGACTCTCCTGCACATACTACCTGCTGTCATACCCCAAAACGACTCTCCTGCACATACTGCTTATTGTCACATACCTTACACTTCTCTTCTATACTGCTTGCTGTCATACCTCGATACTACTCTCCTGCACATGCTGCCCACTATCATACCCATAGCACAATTCTCCTGCATAGTGTGCCCATTAGGACACTTGTGCAACTATTGGTATATTCTTAGGCTTTCCCATTCTGGTTGGGCACACTTTTGCTGCTATACATAATTTGCCAGTTATGATTCAGCTCTGTTACCTTGAAGTATCTCAGAGTGATGAAGTGACTGAGTGACATATCAGATGTGGTAGACTTAAAGCAACCCTATGGGACACCTGCTCTCTTTCTACACTTGAAGGTAAATAATATCTCTGTGGGTTTATATGTCCAGACAAACAGCTGAACCACTGAACTAAAAATTTCCTGCTGTAGCAACTAATGTACCGCCACTTCTTAAACAATCCCTTTAGAAAAGTCAATTTCTCCCTCCTTCACCTAGTGATACAGTATGCAATAAATTGGATTATACAGTAAGATACATTTTCTCTTCTGGTATAGTCAATATTCCATTATGGTTATCAAAAAAGTTATAATAGTTATTATCAAATAAGTGGTAACTTAAAGAAAAAACCTGTTACTTTCCAGTGTCACCAATCGGTGTCATTTCTAATTTCAGTTTTCATGCTTACGCTTTCCCTGATCCATATATTGATTATTATTTTTCAGCTAATGCAGCTGATTATGGTTTGTAAACCTTTTTTTTTTTTAATTTGCACTAATGGTTAGTTAGCCTTATTCTCTGCCATTTGTTTTTCCTCCCATCCAACACTATGTTCTCTGATCAGCTCTTCCCATATTGTCCACAATACCACGTTATATTCTGCAGCAGCAAATCCACCCTCCCAGCCCTCTTAGACCCCCCCATCCTGATTCCTCCACCATATGCACTGCATATGTATCCCAGGTGAGTATTACATAATGAGCTATTATGCTATGCATACTAGCTCATTATGGCTTTGTCTTGCAGGTGTTAGTTTTTTTTTTTTTTTAAGTGGGTTTTCTATTGGATTGAGGTCTGGGCTTTGACTAAGCCATTTCAACACATTTACATGTTTCCCCTTAAACCACTCAAGTGTTGCTTTAGCAGTGTGTTTGGGGGTCATTGTCCTGCTGGAAGCCGGTGAACCCCAGTTCCAACCCTTAAATCACACACAGAGTGGTGCAGGTTTTGTTCAAGAATATCCCCGTAAGGCGGTCCACGGGTTACAAACAGCCGACTTACAAATGACTCCTACTTACAAACGGAGGGAGACAACAGGAAGCGAGAGGAAATCTACCCCAAGGAAGGGAAATTCACTCCTGTAAGAAGTCTCATGGGGAAAAAGGTGTCTCCACTGAAGCTTTATCACCAATCCTTGTTTCCACTACAACCCAACATTTTCTAAATCCAATTGTCACAGGGACAGAAAGTGAGGTGAACTCTTCTGAACAGGGACACAGCCAGCAAAACAAAAGTTACAGGGGTGTTAACCCTTCCCTATGCTATCCAAAAAATGATTGTTGTGGCTGGAACTGCACCTGTTCCAACGTACATACAAATGTAACTTAAGAACAAACCTTCAGACCCTATCTTTTTTGTAACCCGGGGACCACCTGTATTTGGCACCATCCATCTTTCCCTCAACTCAGACCAGTTTCCCAGTCCCGACTGCTGAAAAACATCCCCACAACATGATGCTGTCACCACCATGTTTCACTGCAGGGATGGTGTTCTTTGGGTGATGTGATGTGTTGGGTTTGCGCCAGACATAGCGTTTTATTTGATGACCAAAAAGTACAATTTTTGCCTCATCAGACCAGAGCACCTTCCTCCATACATTTTGGGAGTCTCCCACATGCCTTTTCGCAAACTCAAAGCATGCCATTTTGTTTTTTGGTGAAAGTAATGGCTTTCTACTGGCCACTCTGCCATAAAGCCCAACTCTATGGAGCGTACGGCTTATTGTCGTCCTATGTACAGATACTCCAGTCTCTGCTGTGGAACTCTGCAGCTCCTTCAGGCTTACCTTAGGTCTCTATGCTGCCTCTCTGATTAATGTCCTCTTAGCCGGGTCCGTGAGTTTTGGTGGGTTTGCCGTCTCTTGGCAGGTTTGCTGTTGTACCATGTTCTTTCCATTTGGTTATGATAGATTTGATGGTGCTCCTAGGGATCATCAAAGATTTGGATATTTTTTCATAACCTAACCCTGACTTGTTTTTCTCAACAACATTGTCCCTTACTTGTTTGGAGAGTTCCTTGGTCTTCATGGCAGTGTTTGGTTAGTGGTGCCTCTTGCTTAGGTGTTGCAGCCTCTGGGGCCTTTCAAAAAGGTGTGTGTATATGTAATGACAGATCATGTGACACTTAGGCCTCGTACACACGACGTGACCTGTCCGATGAAAACGGTCCGCGGACCGTTTTCATTGGACATGTCCGCTGGGATCATTTGGTCTGATGGCTGTACACACCATCAGACCAAATTTCCCGCGGACAGGATACGCGGTGACGTGGCCGCGCCGTGGCGATGACGCGCGCGACCCTGGAAGGTCAATGCTTCCACGCATGCGTCGAATCACTTCGACGCATGCGAGGGCTTTCGGCCGAGCGGACATGTCCGGTGAGTCATACAGACGACCGAACATGTCCGACGGACAGGCTTCCAGCGGACATGTTTCTTAGCATGCTAAGTAACATTTGTCCACTGGAAACCTGTGCGCTCGGCCGGGAATCCGGTCCGGTCGGCCGTACAGACGACCGAACATGTCCGCGGACCAGTTTCAGCAAACATGTTCGGTCGTGTGTACGAGGCCTTAGATTGCACACAGGTGGACATTATTTCACTAATTATGTAAATGCTGAAGTTAATTGGGACACCAGAGCTTTTTATGGGCTTCATAACAAAAGGGAGTAAATACATACGCACATGCCAATTATTTTTTTATTTCTGAAAAATAGTTTTATGTATATATTTTTCAAATTTTACTTCACCAACTTAGACTACTATGTTCTGATCCATCACATATAATTCAGATAAAAACATTGAACTAAAGGCTGTAATGTAACAAAATAGGTAAAAAGCCAAGGGGGGGGTGAATACTTTTGCAAGACACTGTAAGCCTTATGATAGGCTTACCTGTAGACAAAAGTGGTTGTAAAGGGTCTACAACCACTTCAATAGATTTTATCTTCTGCACTCTCCGTGTGGCCGGGATGAGTTCTGAGACTTTCCCCTTATAATGGTGGTCAAGGAGGGTTGCCAGCCAGTAGTGATCCTTACCCTTTACACCGTATTCGTGGGTCCCTTTGCAGTCTTTAAAACATGAGGGAGCCAATGCACCTCGCAAATTTGCGGAGACATGAGAAGCAGACCCCTCTGGGTCACTGAGGATTACAGTATCTGAAACTGCCTCCTTCCAGCCACATACTACTTCCAAGGGTTCTGGGAATGGAAAACCATCTCTTAGGCCTCGTACACACGATAGGTTAATCAGAGGACAATGGTCTGAAGGACCTATCTCTGGTTAACCTATGGTTAACCTATCATGTGTACGAGGCCTTAGTGTAAGGTGTATGTCTTCCTCTGTGTCAATGCCTGACTCTCCTCTTGTGTGTTCTGTGACTTTGGAACAATGGTGTCTGCATAAAGCAGGCCTTGAAAGGAAAGGAAGTCCTCCTCTTCGTCCCGCTGCTCTGCTTCAAGTGCCCTGTCCATAATGCCATGCAGAGTCTGCTCCAGTAGGAACACAACAGGGATTATGTCACTGATGCATACATTATCACATCTCACCATCCTTGTGGTCTCCTCAAATAGTGACAGTACAGTGCTTACATCCTTTATGAGCAGCCATTGGCATGGGGAAAAAAAGCAGAGCAGGAACAAAAATTGTCTCTGGACAGCCGCACTCTGAACAAATTGTAGCCTTTATTAAAAGGACAGCACTACAAGTCACAGCAAAGTGAACTAAAACCCAACTACTAACGCGTTTCGCAATGAAACTAGTGCTTAGTCATAGATAAAAAATACAACAAATGATATCAAATATATATACAACCTTAATGAGACCATATGACTGAAGACACAAGAAAACAGATGGTGTCTAATTAGTTGACAAACCAATAAGTGGATGGGAGTGTCATGTGAAAAAACCCTCTAATGAAAGAGAGAAAATGTGTGCCTGGTGATCTACACGTGTATACCTTCATGTACATACAAGGATTGTATAGAAAATATCTCTACAAAAAACTTTTAGATGGTGAATGTTACACAGATGTAAAAACAACAAAACAAAAATACAAAAAGCACCTATTGTTACATGAGTGTGAATGTGTATGGGCCCCATGTGCCAGTGAATAAATGTGTGATGTGTGTTGCAGCACAAGGACATAAAGTTAATAAAGAGAAAATAATGAAATCTCTCGTACATGTACAGTGAAATGAGGAAAAATTGATTGTACAGCTGGAAATGGACAAAGGTTGTGTATGTGTATCATAAGTGATTCAAATATTAGTGTGATATATAACACAAATTTGAAATGAATGTGTACATTGTGTAAAATAAAAAAGTGAAAAGTAAGGCAAGTCCTGCTAAGTGTATACTATAAACTGGAAATAAAAAGTAAAGATAAATGTGAAAAAAAAAATGTTTTCGTATATGTCAGGATACTGTGCAGGCATTATATGAATAAAGATGACATGCACAATAAACAGACATTACATCAAACCTGTCAAACAGGAGATATATATAAAAGGATGTCATATATATATATATATATATATATATATATATATATATATATATATATATATATATTGTGACAGGAAGTCAGGTAAATCTGTGGGTGTTGTCACACACGGGACATACATTTCTGCCTTGTTTAGACAATACACCAATTGTTATTAGGCGTCGGCTGCGAGAAGTAGCCAGAAAAGGTCTAAGGGTGTTGGAAAACTTCAGCTGTTCAGAATGAGGCATTTAAGGCCTCTATAAGTAATCCAGAGGATTACCACTGATTTGCTGCATCCTGAGGCTTTTTGAGTAAGGAGAGCAGTGTACTGAAAGTCTTCTGAGGAGGTGAGGAGGATTGCTTTTTCTGTGTGATAAAAATCAAAAGACTATTGTTTTTCTGCTGTATGACCAGCAGTGTCTGCCCAGCACTAGGCTGTGCCAGACTCCATAGATAGGTTCCTGTGTGGTGAAGATAGATGCCCCAAGTGGCCAGGGTTTATTTTATGTTTGATTTTGTTTATGCTGTTTGGATGCTTGCACTTGTTTCCAGCAAGATGGAAGAATAAACCAAAATCTTCGACTGCCTGTCTGTATAAATTCAGTGTGAAGTGAACCCATCCAAGGGGTCACACACCCCGCTACCAAGCTAACCCCTTACAATATATATATATATATATATATATATATATATATATATATATATATATATATATATATATATATATATATATATATATATATATAGTGTGTGTGTGTGTGTATGTGTCAGGATACTGTGCAGGCAAAGAGGAAGGCGGGGAAATGACAAGGAGGGATAGACAAAGGGGATTAATCCTCATAATGGGAAACATCCCATTCGAAATTCATCCCCGCCAGTAATCTAGTATGTAACATGAATGTCCAGTAAACTTCTCGCCTGCACAGAATCCTGAAACTGTAACCCCTCTAATGGGATTCTTAATGTGAAAATCCTATGTATATATTTAGATTTTTATTTATTTATTTATTTATTTTATTAGTTTTAGAGTAATTGTATAGATAAGATGCGCGTGGCTATACATGAAGTATACTAAAAATAGTGGTGTGATAGTATACATCTGTAAATAAACAATATATGTGAATGGAGTAAATATATATAATATAATGAAGTAAACATATAAACGTGCAAAAAAGTGTGGTCATATGAAGATGAAGCTACAGTAAAAAGATTATATATATATATATATATATATATATATATATATATATATATATATACACATATATACACATATGTGAATTTGTGTGTACGCATACAGTATACAGATGGTAATATCATGGGAAAATATGAAAATAAAAGAGCAGAGATGTATAAAGTAATCTAAAACGTATGTATATGGATGTATAGATATAAGTAAATACAGCTGTCAAAAAACAGAGCCAGCCTGAGGTTGTGCCATACTCACACGGGTACTTATTGATGGCCCTCTGCTGCATGTGCAGCCGCTACAGCATTGCCAAAGTTGAGTTCCACCTGGTGGGCATGTTACAAACCAGGCGGTTTACGGGCAGGTGGAATTTCCGCTGAATTTCAGCCATCCGAGCACTGTATAATTACCTAAAATGGCTACAGACTCTTCTGACCTGCTTTAGTAGATCTTCCAACCCTGGGTACCTATTTAGGAAATGCTGCACCACCAAATTAAGGACATGTGCCAGGCATGGCACATGTCTCAACCTTTTCATTGTCTAAGGGCGGACAGGAGGTTTGTGCCATTATCACACACCACCATTCCTGGATCCAGCTGGCATGGCGTGAACCACCTCTGGGCCTGTCCCTGTAAAGCTGCAAGAATTTCTGCTCCAGTGTGGTTCCTGTCTACTAAACACACCAGCTGAAGCACTGCATGGCACCCTTTTAGCCTGGCTCATTGAATAGCTCTTTGAACGCTTAGGGGGTACTTGAGGTTCATAGGAAAATTCAGCAGAGGAGGGCATGGAGGAGAAGGAGGAGGAGGGGGTAGAGCTGACAAATCTTGCATCATCACCAGCTGTATGGAGACGTGGGGGCACAACAAGTTGCAGCACTGAACTCTGTCCTGCATCCTTCTGAGTTGCAAGCAGAGTTACCCAGTGTGCTGGGTAAGTCCCTGCCCATGCTTGCTGGACCATGTGTCAGCAGTAACGTGGACTTTGCAGCTGACTGCCTTGCCCCACGATGCCACAACATTGCCTTGCACATGATGGTAGAGAGCTGGAATGGCCTTATGTGAAAAGTAATAGCGACTGGGAACCTGCCATTGTGGTACAGCACATCGTGCCAATTCACGGAAGGGGGCAGAACAGAATCCACAAGGCGGAAAGTCAGAAGTTGCAGAGACAGCAGCTTTGACAAGCTTGCATTTAGACGCTGGGCATGTACCGTCAAACAATTTTTATGCACCTGTTTGACAGGTGCATATTATTGAAATTTTTGACAGCAAGCCATTTCTTGCTTTCATCAAAAGTACCTCTATAGGGTTACGGTGTGAAGCCGCCACCGACACCCAAAGAACAATTTTTCTGCACCTGTTTGACAGGTGCGAATCATTCCAAATTTTGACAAAGAGGCCAATTTGTGCATTTATCAAGAGTAGGGCTACGGTGTGAAGGTGCCACGACTCCCAAAGAACAATTTTTCAGCACCCGTTACTTCTATCCAAAGTCTGTGGTAGAGACACCAGAATTTATACAAAATTTTTTTTTTTCCCATTGTACTACATTGTGGCCTCATCATACAGACTGGCTTACAAAATAAAGAAAGCTTGCAGGGAAAATTTCACTTGTTGTGCTTTATAAATGCAATTATTGCTGCTGCAGCTTCTATACACAGTACAGATGTGCCACTTTACAGGTGGACTAAGGGGACCCCCAGGCACTATATTGAAAGGATTTTTTTATTTTTATGCTTTCACTTTAAGGCATCAGTAAATCACTGCTTTTTATAAACTTTTTTTTCATTGGTACATGGCCCACAGGCCAGTACCCCCATAACCATTGTATGTCCAATTACTTGCATATAAGCCTTCAAAATGGGCACTTTTTCACGTTCGGGTCCCATAGACTTCAATGGGGTTCGTTATTTGGTTCCGGACTTTCGCGTTGTTCGCAAGTTCTGGTGCAAAGCGAACAGGGGGTCGTTCGGCCCATCCCTACAGCTCATCATCCAAATAACACCATTCCTACAGTAAAACGTGGAGGTGGTAATATCCTGTTATGAGGGTGTTTCTCTGCAGAAGTGATTTGTCAGAATAGAAGAGAGCTGGATGGGGCAAAATACCGTCAAATTCTTGAGAAAAAATCCGCTGCTCTCTTCCATAAAATTGTCTATGGGAAGAAGGTTTACCTTCCAAAGTGACAATGACCCAAAGTACACAGTAAAAATGACCACACAGTGGTTGAAGGAGGAAAATGTGAATGTTCTTGCATGGCCTAGTCAGAGATCAGACTTAAACCCCATTGAATATCTGTGGAATGACTTGAAGACTGCAGTCCGCAAACGGTCATCATCAAATGTAACTAAACTTACAGTTCTAAAAAGAAGAGTGGCCAAATATTGCAAAGTCCAGATGTGAAAAGTTAGTAGAGACATATCCCAACAAACTAAAGGCTGTAATTAAAGCAAAATGTGGTTCAACAAAATACTGACACAAGGGGGGGTATAACTTTTTCCAACTCAGTGATTTTGGGCCTGATCCACAACGAGCGGGCTTAAAGCGGTTCTCCACCCTAAAGTGGAGTCCCGCTGATCGGAACCCTCCCCCCCTCCGGTGTCACATTTGACACCTTTCAGGGGGGAGGGGGGTGCAGACACCTGTCTAAAGACAGGTATTTGCACCCACTTCCGGCCACACGCTACGGGCGAAAGACGGGCATTCCGTCACATCCCGTCTGTCGCCCGTTGTGTGCTGGGAACACTCGGCTCCCAGCACACATCGTGTGAGCCAATCGGCGGGCGCAGCGCGACTCGCGCATGCGCCGTAGGGAACCGGGCAGTGAAGCCGCAGCGCTTCACTTCCTGGTTCCCTGAGCGTGGATGGAGGGGGGAGCAGCAGGGTGACGAGCGATCGCTCGTGCTCTGCTGCGATCAGCGCTGGACTCCAGGACAGGTAAGTGTCCTAATATTAAAAGTCAGCAGCTGCAGTATTTGTAGCTGCTGGCTTTTAATATTTTTTCCCCGTGGCACATCCGCTTTAACTTAAATATTCGGATTTAAGTTACACCGCCGCAAAATCTCTACCTAAGTGCCCGATCCACAAAGCACTTACCTAGAAATTTTGAGCAGTTTAACTTAAATCCGTCCGGCGCAAGGCGTTCCTAATTTAATGGGGCGAGTCCCATTTAAATTAGGCGCGCTCCCGCGCCGGACGTACTGCGCATGCTCCCGACGTTATTTTCCCAATGTGCTTTGCGCGGTTTTACGTTGCGCCGTGTTTTGAGAATCGCGACGGGCGTAAAAAAAAAAAACGAGTTGCGGCGGAAAAAAAAAAATTTAAAAAAAAAAATGACAGCGACGCGGGATAGAAGGGTCTACTTTTACAAGGTGTAAACAGTTTAGGCCTTGTAAAAGCAGCCCTAATTTTGCGACGGCAAACTAATACTTACGGAGAAAAAACAAAGCGTAAAAGCTTCGTGGATCTCCGTAAGTGCTAATTTGCATACCCGACGCTGGATTTCGACGAGAAATGCCCCCAGCGGCGGCTGCGGTACTGCATCCTAAGATCCGGCAGTGTAAGTCCCTTACACATGTCGGATCTCCTGCCTATCTATGTGAAACTGATTCTGTGGATCAGTTCCATAGATAGAAACAGGGATACGACGGCGTATCAGTAGATACGCCGGCGTATCCCTTTTGTGGATCAGGCCCTTTGTTTTTATATATATATAAGCACTACAAGTCATTTGCAATTGGCAAAACTTTGATCCTAAAAATCAACACTGCACTCTTTCATTTTTGCTGCTTCTAAAATCCCTATTTGCATTCATTGCCATCCACTTCCCCTTTAGATGAATTGCACATTCAAATTATAAAGTAAATCTGCTGGGCAAATTCTGGCTGCGCCCTTATTTCAGTTCTTTTTAGTTTAAATCTCTTTAGGAAATTACATTACTGCCTATATCCTATTTATTTTAACTTGAACTTTACAGATCAATTTTTGCGATGTTGATTCTTTCTATAATTTTATTGTCAGCTAAGCTATGTGTGCTAAGTCATGTTAGCTCCCTCTTCTGGTCAATTTGATAGTTTTTGTATTTGTGTTTAATATGGTATTTTTGGCCATGTGTTCACAATAACAGGATTCTTTTATTCATCATAAAATCTGTAGTCCATTGAGAGACATAGGACGTCTTTAACTTTGGATTATACTTCTGTTCACAGAAGTATCTGACACAGGTAGGCAAAAAACAAACAAACTGTAGGCTAGAACAGGATAATTCCTCCCACCATCAACAAGTGGAGATCTGTGTTCTGCAATGGGCTCCAAGAAAAGGGTTTTACAGTAAATACAAAAATCTTATTTTGTTTCTTGTCCACTGCGGGACACTGAAGTCTTTAAACCTTTCAATGTCCTGTAGCACCATGCTCCCAAATGACTGGGCGCCATGTTAAATTTAGTGGGTGTTTGAGCTGATAATGTGGCTCAGACAGTGTGATTTATGCTAAATTAGCATCTGTCCTGGCAGTGGCTGTGCCTGATAGCATTTTCCCACTGTTGCCTGTAGGTGGCAATACCCCCACAGGCCAGTGTTGGAACATGGGCAAGCCATAGGTCATTGAGTATCTTTCCTCGGGAACAGCCCAGTGGGAGTGGTTCCCCCGCTGGGCATGCCGGGAAGGGATACTTAAGGGGCAGCCGCCATTTTTTTTTCCGCCTCGTGGCCCTCCTGCAACGAAGTATGTGTTGTGTGATTTCTAGCCCCGGGACCACGTTGGCCCGAGGCTGCATCTCTGCTAGTAGAGCCAGTTATGCTGGCTGGGGCCTACGAATCAAGAGGGATCCTAAGCTGCCTATCTAAGTGAAGGAAGCTACACTTAATGAAGGAAACCGGGGGTGGACCTGCCCTGGAGGAGACCAAGCGGAAGGCTTATGTCTCGGGATAGGCCTTGTGACTTTATTAAGGAGGGATCCACAATTCAAGTTGTTCTACAGTTCGGCTTAAAGGCTCTTTAACTGTATGGCTGGAAGTTCGGGTATTAAATGCTGTGGCAGAGGATTCCGGACTGTTCAATTTGTTCTCAATCAGTCTGTGGATTGAGACTGTTAACGAACTGGTTCGTGCATCATTCCGGCTGCTAGGCCAGGTGAGAGGGGTCTATCCGGATGAGCAATACCCACTCAGGAGGGAGTAGCGAATGACTTTGGAGTTTAGGGGTTTTCCCCAGTGATCTGTACCGTGTACCTGAACCTTCCCTTCATCCTTCTACCTTCTCCATGAGTTCAAGCAAAAAGAATAAAACCTGACAGTTGGAGGTCTTATATCTTGTGTGGACATTGGAATTATTTCAGACTTTCTTAACGTGTAGGCCCAAAACTAACCAGCAGCTCCTACGGGGGTAGTGCTACAGTCCACAACCAATCAAACTGAAGGGTTGGCAACAGGGGTCAAGTCCTGGGGAAAAAAGTGTGGGAACTCCCACCCAAGAAAAAAAAAATTATACGCTCATATGTATAATTACTAAACCGCATGGTTTTTTTTCTTCGATACACTGTACCTTAGTAATCCTTTATGTTACCGCGAGATCTTTCTAAATCCGGCGATAACTCGCGGCAGACCTCCGCAATGTCTTCTGGGAACAATGACAAAAGCTCCCAGGAGACATTGCGGCATGGAGGAAGTGACGGAATACCCGCACACTACCTGATGAATCCATATACAGGAAGCGGCCAGTAACATAAAGGATTACTAAAGTTCGCCTGCCCCTGACAGTGACTCGAGCTGGGCATCGCCGCTTAGTGAAGGATTGGCTCAGGCAGCTCGGCTGCTCTCGGCTGCTCTAGTCTTGCAAAGGGAACTGAGTTCCTGCTGTGAAAAAAGTGCAGGAACTCCGTTCCCACGCGTTCCCGCAGGACTTGAGCCCTGGTTGGCAACACAGCAAACAAATGCTAACAGTCCATGCAGAAATGGTGAAATCAAAACCTGGCACATACTTACAGGGACCATCCAAGATTACAAGAAAGCTGTAGTTCTTCCCGAAAGAAGTGCTAGATTAGAGATAGACTCTCACCCCATACCACATCCAGACCATGAAGGGAAATTTCCTTTTGGTGTACTGGTGCCAGAAAGAGGGAAGGAAAAACAATATTTTGGTTAAAGTCAAAGGCAGAAACTACCTTAGAAGGAAGTCCTGGGCCTCAACAATACCTTATCCTTATTCAAACTAGAATGAGAATGAGACCCCCTGTTCAGACACTTACTTTTCAGAGGTGGTGGCTGCAAGAAAAAACACCCTCTGTCTGAGGGTAGAGAGAGGGTTGTCTCCAATGGGTTCAAATGGCAGTTTCTAAAGCACCAAAAAAATTCACATTCAGATCCCATGTAGGCACAGGGTAATGGATCGGAGAGCTGCAAAGGAGACCCCTGTAAGGTCTTAATCAAAGAATAAGAATTTTTTAGTCTCTGGAACAAAATAGAAAGGGAAGAAACCTGTTGATCTTTGATAGTAATGAGAGGAAACGCTGGTCCAGATCCAGCTGCCAAAGAAGAAGATTCGTTCCACAGAAGAACTTCTTGGGATGAACCTCCGAGACTCACACCAAGTGAAGTATGCCTTCCATGTCCAAAGATAAGCCATGCAAGAATTAGATTTCTTCGATTTTTGCATCGTAGGAATCAGAGGCTTAGAGAAGCCCTTGTCCCTCAGAACTTGGACTTCAACAGTTAAACAAGGTGGCAAATTGGTAAAACATATAGAGCACCTGCCAAAAGTCTAGCCAGATCAGCATACAACATCCAGCTAGGCCATTCCAAAGCAATGAAGATCACTGGAATGCCCTCCTTCTTAAGCCTGTGAAGTAGGCAGAATTTTTAGGGGATGAAATGCATACTTTGTGAAAATTAGGGCAAATTAACCCCACAAAACCCCTAGAGCATAAACTGCTTCTAATAGGGGATCCTTGTACTTAGAGACAAACTGTTATCGTTTGCCTTTGAACCTGGAGGCAGGGGGCCCACATCCAGAACAAGTCCTGGAACACTTGTGGGTGTATAGTATCCAATCTGCCTCTCTTGCCATGGTAAGGCTTCTGCTTTCTCCCTGATGTATTGTACATCACCACTGTGGCATTGTCCGACTGAAACCAGATAAGATGACCCTCCAATATAATGGTTCAGTGCTGCAGAGACAGCCAAACTACCTGAAATTCCAGGATGTTAGTCAGGAGTGGACACTTCTCCGACAACTTAGTCCACTGCATTGACAAGGTGCCCAAAACTCCTACCTAGCATGACAGGCTGGTGTTCATTGTGAGTACTCTCCAAAAGATGGGAAGAAAAGACTTTCCCAACTCCAGAGACTGATTTATGAGCCACCAAGCCAGAGATAACCTGGTCCTCAGAGAGAATCAACTGCAGTAACGGTTAGAGACTGGCACTGATTTTAGTCACTGTGAGGGATTATCAAGAGTGATATATTCACTGTGAACTGTAGTTATATTTTTTACATTTTTGTTTTAGATATACTTTAATTAAAACGGTTCTGAGAATATGCAGCATATTTATAACATATTTAACATCTATAACATGTTTACAATATTATGCATACAGTATCTCACAAACGTGAGTACACCCCTCACATTTTTTGTAAATATTTTATTATAAATTTCATGTGACAACACTGAAGAAATGACACTTTGCTACAATGTAAAGTAGTGAGTGTACAGCTTGTATAACAGTGTAAATTTGTTGTCCCCTCAAAATAACTCAACACACAGCCATTAATGTCTAAACCGCTGGTAACAAACCTAAGTGAAAATTTCCAAATTGGGCCCAATTAGCCATTTTCCTTCCCCAGTGTCATGTGACTTGTTAGTGTTATAAGGCCTCAAGTGTAAATGGGGAGAAGGTGTGTTAAATTTGGTGTTATCGCTCTCACTCTCTTATACTGGTCACTGGAAGTTCAACATGGCACCTCATGGCAAAGAACTCTCTGAGGATCTGAAAAAAAGAATTGTTGCTCTACATAAAGATGGCCTAGGCTGTAAGAAGATTGCCAGGACCCTGAAACTGAGCTGCAGCATGGTGGCCAAGACCATACAGCAGTCTAACAGGACAGGTTCCACTCAGAACAGGCCTTGCCATGGTTGACCAAAGAAGTTAAGTGTACATGCTCAGCATCATATACAGAGGTTGTTGTTGAGAAATAGATGTATGAGTGCTGCCAGCATTGCTGCGGAGGTTTAAGGGGTGGGGGGTCAGCCTGTCAGTGCTCAGACCATACACTGCACACTGCATCAAATTGGTCTGCATGGACCTCATCCCAGAAAGAAGATGATGCACAAGAAAGCCTGCAAACAGTTTGAAATCAAGCAGACTAAGGGCATAGACTACTGGAACCACGTCCTGTGGTCTGATGAGACCAAGATAAACTTATTTGGTTTAGATGGTGTCAAGCGTGTGTGGTGGCTACCAGGTGAGGAGCAGCGGCAGCCTGTGCATTGTGGGCACCGCCCCCCCCCTGACACCTCCGCCTCCCTCCCAATCCATGTGTCTGGCCCCTTTCAGGACATCGGACACATTAATTACTATGGCGGGGATAGGCGGGGGCTGTGTATTTTGACAGAGGCTTTAATAGGCTTAAAAATAGGGTCATGTGACAGTAGCGAATGAATTTTCACTACTTTCACACTAACGTTCCTCCCTGCCAATCAGGAGGCAGGTCAATGAGAGTGTGTCAGACTATCCTATTGGATGCCTAGCACTGTGGCAGAAGAGAAGACACTTTAGGAGAGGAGAAGAGTCTCGCCACATGAGCGGTAAGTGTCGCTTGACCGGCCGTGCGGGGGGAGGGGGTTAAGGGTGGTTGCTGTCAGTGCCAGGCGTATGTGTAGTGACAGCTGGGGGACAGATGTAAGGGCCGCCCCCAGTAAAGCTCACTTTTACATCCCCTACCCTGGACACTGCCAGTTCGGACCCTTTGCTTTTCCCGGTCACCAAGAACCCGGCAACAAATGTCACCAGCACTGACAGAAGAGACTACAACTCCAAGCATGCACCTCCCTCCGATTCCAGGCTGCAGGGATGCGGGCAAACCGGACTTTGTTGTCCAGACTTGTATATCCCCATCTGTAATGCGTGGTATACCCCCATCCGCAATGAGCTGTATCCCCCCATCCGTAATAAGCTGTATACCCCCATCTGTAATGAGCTGTATACCCCCATCCATAATGAGCTATATACCCCCCATCCGTAATGAGCTGTATACCCCCATCTGTAATGAGCTGTATACCCCCCATCTGTAATGAGCCATATACCCCCATCCATAATGAGCTGTATACCCACATCTGTAATGAGCTGTAAACCCACATCATTATCCCCATCTGTAATGAGCTGTATACCCTCATCTGTAATGAGCTGTATACCCTCATCTGTAATGAGCTGTATACCCCCATCTGTAATGAGCTGTATATCCCCATCATTATCCCCATCTGTAATGAGCTGTATACCCCCATCAATAATGAGCTGTATACTCTGATATGTGAGGCTGAGCTATATACCCCGATCTGTGAGACTAAGCTGTACACCCCTATCTGTGAGGCTGAGCTGTATACTCTGTCCTGTGATTCTGGGGCTGTATACTCTGTCCTGTGATTCTGGGGCTGTATACTCTGTCCTGTGATTCTGGGGCTGTATACTCTATCCTGTGATTCTGGGGCTGTATACTCTGTCCTGTGATTTTGGGGCTGTATACTCTGTCCTGTGATTCTGGGGCTGTATACTCTGTCCTGTGATGCTGAGCTTTATACTCCTGGCACTATGGGTGGAAGCAAGTGGAATACAGGGGATGGAGTGGGTGGATTCTATAAGGGTGGGGCTTATGAGCAGTGGGAGTGGTCAAAAGGGAAGGGTGGGTCTGGCACCCACCCATCCTAAAACTTCACTGGCCTCCACTGGTGAGGAGTACAAAGACAAGTGTGTCTTGCTTACAGTCAATCATGGTGGTGGGAGTGTCATGGTTTGGGGCTGCATGAGTGCTGCCAGAACTGGGGAGCTACAGTTCATTGAGGGAACCATGAATGCCGACATGTACTATGACATACTGAAGCAGAGCATTATCCCCTCCCAAACACACCTCCAAGATGACCACTGCCCTGCTAAAGAAGCTGAGGGTAAAGGTGATGGACTGGCCAAGCATGTCCCCAGACCTAAACCCTATTGAGCATCTGTGGGGCATCCTCAAATGGAAGATGGAGGAGCACAAGGTCTCTAACATCCACCAGCTCCATAAAGTCGCCATGGAGGAGTGGAACCAGCTCCGTAAAGTCGCCATGGAGGAGTGGAACCAGCTCCGTAAAGTCGCTATGGAAGAGTGGAAGAACTCCAGTGGCAACTTGTGAAGCTCTGGTGAACTCCATGCCCAAGAGGGTTAAGGCAGTGCTGGAAAATAATGGTGGCCACAAAAAATATTGACACCTTGGGCCAAATTTGGACATTTTTTCACTTAGGGGTGTACTCACTTTTGTTGCCAGCAGTTTAGACATTCATGGCTGTGTGTTGAGTTATTTTAAGGGGACAGCAAATTTACACTGTTATACAAGCTGTACACTCACTACTTTACATTGTAGCAAAGTGTAATTTCTTCAGTGTTTTCACATGAAAAGGTGTAAAAAAAATGACAAAAATTTGAGGAGTGTACTCACTTTTGTGAGATACTGTGTATATATATATATATATATATATATATATATATATATATATATATATATATATATATATATATCGCCCAATATTGTGCAGTACAAACCCCCCCCCCCCCCAAAAAAAAACACCCACACCCTTCCCTATGTGTGCTCATCACATCATAATCCTCTTCAAATAACGGCATTAGTATTGGATAAGAATATAACTAAAAACAGGATGGTTGCATATTTAGCTGAAGAAGAGGCCTCGTCATTTTATTAGCACAAAATAGATTGGTCAGGAAATGAACTAATGCCGAATTTAATAAAGGAAATTAACTAATGCCGAATTTAATAGAGGAAATGAACTGAGGCTCAATTTAATAGAATGATTATGAAAGAAAACAAAGTACAGTAGCTAAGAGTTGGCAATTTTAATATGAATATAGTGTAAAGGACAGTGGTCTGGCAAGGACAGCATGTTTTTGACTAAAGAATGGATAATCATGCCATGTGTAGAACACAGAACTATAAAAATAGATATGTAAACACCACACACTGCTGGGTTTTGAAACCCAAAACTATATCATGCCTATTTTATAAGACCAGAAAAAGACGAGTTATGAGAAACATTCACTAACCTATAGCAACCATTTAGATTTTTTTTTTTACGCTTTACGGGACATTCTGTACTGTATAACATTTTCTGTGCCTTATTAACCACTTGCCCCCTGGAAGATTTAGCCCTCTTCATGACCAGGCCATTTATTTGTGATATGGCACTGCGTTACTTTAACATTTGCGCTGTTGTGCGACACTTTACCGAAACAGAATTGTCTTTTTCCCCCCCCACTAATAGAGCTTTAATTTTGTGGTATTTGATCACCTCCTATTTTTTGCCCTATACACAAAAAAGACTGAAAATTTTACTTTCTAATATAAAACATATTCCATAAAAAAAAAAAAGATGAAAAAATCGAATTTCTTCATTAATTTAGGCCAACATGTATTCTTCTACATTCTTTTGGTAAAAAATCCCAATAAGCATATATTGATTTGTTTGCGCAAAAGTTATAGCATCTACAAACTATGGGATGTTTTTTTTTTACTAGTAATGGTGGCGATCAGCGACTTATAGCGGGACTGCGATATTGTGGCAGACAGCGGGGACACTAATTTACACTTTTGATACTTTTTGGAGACCAGTAACACTAATACAGTGATCAGTGATAAAAAATATGCACTGTCACAATACTAATGACACAGGCTGGGAAGGGGTTGAACATCAGGGGCGATCAAAGAGTTAGCTATGTGCCTATCCAGTGTTTGTGCACTCTGTGGGAGGTGCTTTTACTAGGGGAAGTCACTAATCCATGTTCCTGCTTTGCAGGAACACAGGATCAATGCCTTCCATACAGCAATCTGCCTTGTTTATGTAGGCAGAGCTGACGTTTTGGCTCTCTGCCTAATCATCGATGGGTGCCAGCAGACACAGAGTCCATGGTACCCACAGATCAGCTCCTGCTGTGTCTAATCACAGCTGGAGTGGGTCACCAGCGGCACACATGATTGTCTGAGACCCAGAAGTGTCGGGTCACATACTAGGTGCATGATCCAGAGCAGAGCGGCCGCCCTTCCGCAGTATATGTGTGGTGGGCGGCAGGGCCGGCCTTAGGTGTTCAGGCGCCCTGTGCGAGCTAATCCTGTGCCCCCCCATCTTCACTCCTCACCCCCTGGTCACCTAAACATACACAAAGAGGAAAAACCCAACATGCCTGGGCCCCCCATCCCTCAATATCCACAATGCCTAGGTACACCTTCCCTCACCACCTACTGTGCCTGTACCCCTCTTTATTGCAGAAATACTACAGGAGATGGTCAGAGATTGCAAAACATACTACAGGAGATGGTCAGAGACTGCAGACATGGTACAGGAGATGGTCAGAGATTGCAGACATAATACAGGAGCGGATCAGAGACTGCAGACATTGTACAGGAGATGGTCAGAGACTGCAGACATGGTACAGGAGATGGTCAGAGACTGCAGACATGGTACAGGAGAGGGTCAGATTTTGCAGACATTGTACAGGAGATGATCAGAGACTGCAGACATGGTACAGGAGATGGTCAGAGATTGCAGACATAATACAGGAGATGGTCAGAGACTGCAGACATAATATAGGAGCGGATCAGAGACTGCAGACATTGTACAGGAGATGGTCAGAGACTGCAGACATGGTACAGGAGATGGTCAGAGACTGCAGACATGGTACAGGAGAGGGTCAGATTTTGCAGACATTGTACAGGAGATGATCAGAGACTGCAGACATGGTACAGGAGATGATCAAAGACTGCAGACATAATACAGGAGATGGTCAGAGACTGCAGACATTGTACAGGAGAGGGTCAGAGGTTGCAGACAAAATACAGGAGATGATCAGAGACTGCAGACATAATACAGGAGATGATCAAAGACTGCAGACATAATACAGGAGATGATCAGAGACTGCAGACATAATACAGGAGATGGTCAGAGATTGCAGACATTGTACAGGAGAGGGTCAGAGACTGTAGACATTGTACAGGAGATGGTCAAAGACTGCAGACATAATACAGGAGATGATCAGAGACTGCAGACATAATACAGGAGATGGTCAGAGATTGAAGACATTGTACAGGACAGGGTCTGAGACTGCAGACATTGTACAGGAGAGGGTCAGAGACTGCAGATATAACATAAGAGAAGGTCAGACTGTGGTCATAAATCAGGAGATGGTCTGAGACTGCAGACATTGTACAAGTGTGTCCTAGTGACCAGTGTGGAAAAACATTGATCACTGCAAACAGGAGTTTACAAGCTATAACTTTAAGTGGCAAAAAAAAAAAACGTATTTTCTAACAGTCATTTCACAAGCACAGGAGGACAGTAAATGGTTAACAGGTCTGTGGAGCTTCCAGCCTGATCTATAAGTTTCCTGCATCCATCCAGTCATCCAACGGAGGATTGAGATCGCATACAAGCAGCACATTGATGCTATTGTGCAAGGACTCAACCATTCATAGCACACATTTGATATAGGATTAAGGACACTTGATTCAATTTATTGTTTGTCAGTTTCTGCATCCGAACATTTATATATGCAATTTTTATTGCTTAATTTTGGTAGCGCACTTTTTTCCGTTTTTCTTCATACATGTTCAAAGCCCAGTATTAGGCTTTTGTATTTAGGTGCAGCACCGTCACTTTAATTGGTTTTTCATTTTTGTTTACACTTCATAATTTGCACTAGTGCACGTTGTCATTAAGGGGATAGCGCGGATTGTCTTTGCTATACAAGCTCCCAGCCTGACCAGCTAATTCCTTCAAAGATAGGTTAGATAAATCAGGGATAGCTGACACCAACTCCAGCACACATAGCTATAGAGACATGCACAGCTTCTGTAAAGTGCACAATTCACATCCCCCTCCCCTCTCCTCCTCTCCTCTCCCGTCCAGCTCTCCCAGGATTATCTGTTTTTCCTGTGCTTTGATTACATTTTTTCAAAATATGGGGTGATCCACAGTTCAGTGTAAACTGTCATCAGAATATACATAGATAAGAAGCTGTGCATGTCTGCAAGCTAGTGCACGAGATATGTAAATAACCTGTCACTCAAGCAAGGACTTTGGTCTTTATCTGGAAGTCTGAACAATAAAAAAGGATTGCTCAGAGCTCATTAACTCTGTGTGGCAAGACTGGGCACAGATGATAGGAAATCATATTCTCTACATTGTGACATCAAAAAAAAAATCCACTTTAATGCATTCTATGCATTAGGATAAAAATCCTTCTGTGTTCAGCAGCCCCCCTCAGCCCCCCTAATACTTACCCGAGGTCTCTCTAGTTCCAGTGATGTTGTCGGAATGTCTCGGCCGTCCAGAACTCCAGAACTCCCCTCTTCATAGGCTGAGACAGCAGCGTGGCCCCATCGGCTCGCGCTGCCGTCAATCAAAGTCAATCAGCCAATGAGACTAGAAAGGGGGCGGGGCCTGGCCATAGCTCCATGTCTGCTTGGACACACCGAGCTGTGACTCAGCTCGGGTGCCCCCATAGCAAGCTTCTTGCTGTGGGGAAACCCAACAGAAGGGAGGGGCCAGGAGAGCCAAAGAGAGACCAGAGAAGAGGAGGATTGGGACTGCTCTGTGCAAAACCAAATGCACAGAAGAGGTAAGTATAACATGTTTATTATTTAAAAAAAAAAAAAAAAAAGAGACTTTCCAATCACTTTAAGTGTGTAGCAAAAATGCAGTGTTCAGCTTAATCACTCCTGTAGCTACTGATCCCAGCACCACCTGTTTAGGTGCTGCCAGACTGCCTGGCTGCAGCTGCCCCTTTCACTCGCTCTCCTGGCAACTTCTCCACAGTCCTCCAAGACTGACACTCTCTCCTCAGTCCTCCCAGACTGATCACTCACCAGCCCATCCAGCAGGATGATTTCCTGGATGTGCTGACCTGCTCCTGCTGTCCTCTCCTTGCTCCAGTGCCTCCAGAAAGGATTCCACCATGTGTTGTAGAGGGTCCCTCGAGCCCCAGACCCAGGGTCACCCCCCCAGACTAGGCACACTCAACGGCCACTGACAGCCTCCTCAGCACACCATCTTCCACCCAACTGCCCCTGCTGGCATAACTCACGCCTACATATAAAGTGGCCTGTCCCCTGCTGGGAAGTGGCCACTCACCCTGTTATCAGTGAGGCTCAAAAAACTGTTCAAAAGGGTTAATCCCTTGGGGTAGATCAAGTATGGTGCTGATCTCTCCGGGTTAAAAGGTTTCTTATTAACACTGAACTAAAGAACGGGGCAAAGTAAACAAAAGGAAGTATTCAGATTGCACAAGTACCTGGAAATTTGCCGTCTCTGTGTAAAGTTTGCATTTGAAAAAGGATATGAATATTGATCGATTAATTCGTCAAGCTTTCTGAGATATCAGGTGTGACTGTACTTCCCTCATTTTTGTGGCACAGACCTCCCCCACTGGACCCCTTGGAGGATTTTGGGGTTTATTTGGAGCCGTGATCATTGTTAAAGGTGGTATTGTACTATAAAGGTCCTACAAAAGCTCCAGAAGAAGCCACTTTTGTGGGGAAACATGTAGAGGCAACCGAAAAAACATGTAGAGGGCAAAAAAAAGAAAAAAAAAGCTTATTCAGAGAATGATACTAAGTGCCCAGAGGCGATTCAGTTCGCATGTGCTGCGCTATATAAGTTTCTCACTCTCTCACTTTGTGACCACAGGGCTGTTTCGGCCCTAAAGTTTTAAGTAGTTTTACACTATTTATGTAATAAAACATTTTTTTTTTTTATTTGATGTTGATTGAACCTTAAAACTAAATTTTCTTGCTCTCTGGGTATTTCTATTCCTTCAATAAGAAACCACCAACTACACATTCTAATGGTAGCTGCTGGTGAGACTGATAACTCACCCTGGCATTGTTACTGACTGTTAAAGGTGCCGTTGTCTGGCTTGGCACTCACAGATACTCCTCAAGCTTCACCCCTGCTGACACGTTAGGTCCCTGGCTCGGCACTCACTTGGCTTGGCACTCACTGATGCTCCACAAGCGTCACCTCTGCTGGCTCGCTGGGTCCCTGACTTGCTGAAGTTTTCCCACTTCTTCACCGCCCCTGACTGGTCCCTTAGTGGCGAAAGCTTCCCCTCTATCTCCGACCACAACTGGTTCCCCGGCCGGCAGAACCGTTACTTCTGGTTGGACTACAAGTCCGCAGTCCCAACCCTATGCTTTTTTTCCTGCTTCTGGATAGGCCCTGCAGCCAGATGTCCCCGGATAGACTTTAGGATTCTGGCCTAGAAGCCCAGGGCACTACAACACGCGTCCACCCAGATAGCCGTTCCAGGTGGCACAGAACCCTGATCACCTGACTCCACCCAAATAAATAGGCTCTCCTAGCAGGCCAAGGTCCTTGATATGCCCTTTTCTAGTGTCACCAGCTACAATGCCACCTAGTGACAGAAGATAAAAGTGCAGCAATTACAGAATTAGGGGTAAATCAATTTATCTCCTAACAATTGGCCAAGTCAACTACCGCCTGGCAACTAAATTTGATAGCAGCCCTGCCTAAACTTCGGGGTGCTAAATCAACTACACCAGATTCTGAGTCCTCCATGTACTAGATAGGGGCAGAATGTACATATTAAAGTCCTATTAGCACTTGTAAGATACTATCACTCAACAGTTCAGATGGCAATATCCTGAACAATGGAGTATATAGCACAGGATAAGAGAAAACAGGTCTAAGGCCACTTTCACACTGAGGCGCTGGCCACGTTGACGGTGCTTTACCATAGTTTTAGCTGTGCTTTTCAGCTGCTAGGGGGGGGGGGGGCTTTTAACCCCCATTAGCCACGGACACATTTTAAAAGTGCCCGCAGAGTGCTGCTGCCGAATCGCTTTGCAGCTGTTTCGCCAACGCTGGCCATTGATTTGGTTTTGGGAGCGCTATATTCACCGCTCCTAAACCGCCCCAAAGATGCTGCTTTTTTCCTGTCTTGCAAGCACACCGCCCCAGTGTGAAAGCACTCGGGATTTCACACTGGGGCTGCAGAAGAGGCAGTTTACAGGCGCTATTTTTAGCGCCAAAAAAGTCAGTAAAACGCCTAGGTGTGAAAGTGCCTAAAGGTTTTTTAACGGGCATCCTATCGCACCTAAATGCGCCAAAAATGTGCAAATAGCATGTTTGGCAGCATATCACACTGCATGATGCTTTGTGTTTTGAAAAAAAAAAATATATAAACCATTATATTTTTCCTTTATATTTTCACACTTTCACAAGGATGCTTTTTTTTTGTTTGTTTTTTTGTACGTATTCTGACACAGTGTGAGGAAGTAGATACTGTGCATATAGTTGTCAATAGGAAATCATAACGCTCTTCAAGATTCCTAGAAAGAGATCACATTCAAGGTCAGTTCTTGCTGCAATGCTACTCACTTTGCAAAGTATACTTCGGAAAATCTCTCCAGGTAGTAAACAGTCTCATACTTTCCATGAATTGAGACCAGATAAACTGGATGGCGCTTCTAATTTAAGTTTCTTTTTATTCTCCACGTAAGACTTCCTTACAGGAACATGTATCCAATGTACAAGTACACATGCCATCCTAATTAATGGCTGGATAAGGCACTAAAAGGAATGTACAGCATTTTACTTGTTTACTTGCATTTTAATGTTCTCTAACTAACCGATACACAGGGCTAGATTCACATAGATCAGCGGATCTTTAGATCCGCGTGATCTATGTGATTTAAGATACGCTGAGAGGCAAGTGGGTAATTCACAAACCACTTACCTCCAAACTTGCGGCGGCGGATCGTAAATCCCCCGGCGGAATTCAAATTCCGCGGCTAGGGGGAGTGTATTATTTAAATCAGGCGCGTCCCCGCGCCGATTTAAATGAGCATGCGCAGTCCCTGAATTTTCCCGGCGTGCATTGCTCCCACTGACGTCGCTAGGACGTCAGTGGTTTCGACGCTTACGTAAACGACGTCCATCTGTATTCGAGAACGAATTACGCAAACGACGTGAAAAAAAAAATCGACGCAGGAACGACGGCTATACTTAACATTGGCTGCGCCTCATAGAAGCAGGGGTAAGTATACGCTGGGAAAACCGCTATGGAAACGTCGTAACAACACTGCGTCGGGCCCGCGTACGTTCGTGAATTGGCGTACCTCGCTGATTTACATATTTCTCAGCGTAAATCATCGGGAACGCCCCCCGCGCCATTTTTAAATTGCAGTTAAGATCCGACGGTGTAACACAGTTACACCTGTCGGATCTTAGGCATATCTATGCGTAACTGATTCTGTGAATCAGTCGCATAGATACGACCGACGCAACTCAGAGATACGACAGCGTATCAGGAGATACACCGTCGTATCTCTTTGTGAATCTAGCCCACAATGTTGTCTTGAGAAATCTATATACAGAACATGAGAAATCTATATACAGTACAACACTCTAACCACTTAAATGTACATGTAACCCTCATTTTTTAAGTACTTTCAGCAGTGGATTTATTAATTTACTAAGCAGCTTCTTCATCTTTTAATCTATGCTTGTTTTCCTGTTTAAACTGGTTCCAAAATTGGTTCTCCAGTTAAGGTCTTGGGGTGGCTCTTTTCTCTTGCAGTGTCCTATGAAGCCACCCTTGCATTCAGGGACTACAGCTGAGTCTGCCAATAGAACAGTGGCGTCTCCAGCTTTCATATTTAGGGGGGGCACATGGGGGGACAGGGACAAAAGTAGGGGGGCCAACTATAAAATGCAATTATATATATATATCCTGGGGCCCTTTACTACGATCCCACTATGGGCCCTTTCATATGTTCTGCAGTGAGCTCCCTTCCTACTATACTGGGGCCCCCCAGGGTGGCAGAAAACAAGAGATATATGTCACCAGCACACCAAGAAAATATAAGGGTCCAAAGCAGTGGGAGAACTATCATTGTTGCAAAGGTTGTCTTGCCACCGGGCCCTGGGGTTCTGCCACAGTGGGGATCCCCAGCTGTCCTGTCCCTGCTATTTACAGCGCTGGTCTGGCATCTGTCTCCTTGGCAGCGGCGGCAGTCTATTAGGACCTAGTGCTGGTGACATTATGGGTGCATGCAGGGGAAGGCTGGCACTATTGGTTATAGAGAGCTGAGCCCCCAGCTGGTCACCTAGCAGCAGTAATGCTGTATAACCTTCTCTGTTGACATGCTGATCGGGATGTGATCCAGGTGATGCTCCCAGTCAGATCTAATAAGCACATTATTTATTAGCATCAAGAGTACAACCACATGAATATAATCAACCGTATGATCAGCAGCCATGTGGGCTCTATGCCTGTAAAGTGTGGGCTTTGATCAATAAAATCTCTGATATTTATGACTAGGATTTGACTAAGAGCATCACCTGGATTGCATCCCGATCAGCATGTCAGAGAAGGGTCCACTGCTGCTAAGCAACCTGCAGGGAGCTCAACTGTCTACAACCAATAGAGATGGGCTCGAGTGTGTTTGAAATCCCACATCCCCGATCCCGCCAGGAAGCCGACACTCCACAGTGCTAATCAATGTATGGGCTGCCTAAGAGCTAAGACCAGCCATAGACAGTTTAAATCTCAGCTGGTTCAGCAGAAACTGGCTGAGATTTGAACCATTAATTAGCAGATTCTCTTATAATTTTCACTAGTGGTTGCTGTATAGCCACTAGTGATAATCACTGTTTGTCGGGAGAATACAATTTCTGGGCAGGAGGGATATTCCCCTGTCACCACTGTCTGTTGATGGGGGAATCATGCAAGTTTCTTTCCTGCAATCTGTGGATGCAGGAAAGAAATTTGCACCGTATATTATCTGCCTAACTGAAAGTGAAAGTAAATTGTGAATGTTTTGAAAGAACAGGAGAGGGGGAGGGAGACAGATGGGGGGGAGAGAGAAGGGATGGAGATAATGTAGTTCAGTGATTACAGTGTACTGCAGTCTGCAGTGCACACACTTAAACACGGTCCAGGCTAGAATATCTGGTTGTGTGAGCGCTTGCATTATGCAGTGATGGCGAGCAGAGGGAGAGGGAGGAATCCCCCGCAGAGCTGACTGGGGACGCTCTCCCTCTCGGGGAGCAAAATACAAAAATTGCAAAAAAAAAAAAAATTTTTTTTTTTTTTGGGGGGGCACATGGTGGGGCACAGCATGATGTTGGGGGGGTCAGGGCCCCCTCTGGCCCCCCCCTAGGGACGCCCCTGCAATAGAATCACACAGCCCCATAGCCCAGGATGGCAAAGCACTCCCCTGCACTTTCCATCTCCTTTGTCCAGATAACAGACTGACTCGGGACTGCGTTGTCCACTGTTAACTCTTTCTTGTGAAGAATATATACAGTATCTTACAAAAGTGAGTACACCCCTCACATTTTTGTAAATATTTTATTATATCTTTTAATGTGACAACACTGAAGAAATGAAACTTTGCTACAATAGTGAGTGTACAGCTTGTATAACAGTGTAAATTTGCTGTCTCCCTCAAAATAACTCAACACACAGCCATTATTGTCTAAACCGCTGGCAACAAAAGTGAGTACACCCCTAAGTGAAAATGTCCAAATTGGGACCAAAGTGTCAATGTTTTGTGGGGCCACTATTATTTTCCAGCACTTCCTTGACCCTCTTGGGCATGGAGTTCAGCTTGGCCAGTCCATCACCTTACCCTTAGATTCTTTAGCAAGGCAGTGGTTGTCTTGGAGGGGTGTTTGGGGTCAATATCATGTTGAAATACTGCCCTGCGGCCCAGTCTCCGAAAGGAGGGCATCATACTCTGCTTCATTATGCCACAGTAAATGTTGGCATTCATGGTTCCCTCAATGAACTGTAGCTCCCCAGTGCCAGCAGCACTCATACAGCCCCAGACCATGACACTCCCACCACCATTCTTTTTTTTAAATTTCTTTATTTTAGTTGTCATACATACAGAGAAATAAACAATTTAATTAATCCATCAATCATATGAGCTCCAACGAATCAATTCAAAATCCAATTAACAGCGTTACTCCTATCTTAAATACAACCTCAAAAAAAAAAAAAAACAACAATAACTAGTTATTTGAGATATTCCCCATTCTATCTTCCGTTAGACCTGCTTCTCTTGTATGCCCTGACAACATACTTTACTAAGAAGAAAAACCTCTACATATCTGAAGAGGCAAAAGGTAAGAAGCCCCATAAGGGAAAGAATTCCTAAAAACAAAAAAAAAAACACCCTGATAGGGGAGGGGAAGTCGGAGTTGGCAGGGGAATGCACTGAGGTAAAGGTGGGTTTACTATACCATCATCCAGGGAAGTGAGGGCACCCCAAAGGCCCCCCACTCTTCTCTTTTTCAAATACTCTCAGAAGCAAAGAGGGAACTCCCTTCCTCCGAGAATTTAAATATATTCCATTGGCCCCAAGTTTCTAAATATGTCTCCTTTCGATTTTGAGCCTATAGTAACAAATCCTCCATCCTTGTAACCTCTTCAATTCGTGTGACCCATGTAAGAATTGTGGGAGGGCTCGTATCTCTCCACTGCCGTACAATACATGATCTAGCAGCGTTAATAAGATGACGCAAAATTAATTTACTATATGTTTTCCCTGGTATGTTTGAGACATGTAACAAAAATAAGGCTGGATCTTCTGGGAGGTTATACTCAGTACATTTCTGTGCTATCCACCATATCTCCTTCCAGAAGTTCTCCAGTTTTGGGCAGGACCAAAAAACGTGGAGTAGAGTCCCTCTTTCCTCCTGACACCTCCAACATTTGTCCGGGATCTCCGGAGAGAATTTATTAAGTGATGAGGGTGTACGGTACCATCTTGACATTTTTTTAAAATTAGTTTCTTGGATTATTGTGGATATTGAAGATTTCAACGCAAGATTTACTATCTGCCTATGTTGTGCCTGGGTCCTGGGTCCTGGGTCCTGTCTAATGTAATTTTCCACTTCCTTATATATGGGGGGACATAGTCCTCTTGGGGGGCAACCGGTAATGCATACATTTGCGAGATTAAGTGAGAGCAAGGCCCCGTCCCCTCACATAGTTGTTCTAAGGGTGTCAATGTTCGTTGAAATCTGTCCGGAGGTGGAAGAGTGTTAACTGAAATGTCCCACCACCATTCTTGACTCTAGGCAAGACACTCTTGTCTTTGTACTTCTCACCTGGTTGCCGCCACACACGCTTGACACCATCTGAACCAAATACTTTTATCTTGATCTCATCAGACCACAGGACATGGTTCTAGTAATTAGGGATGAGCCAAACACCCCCCCCCCCCCCCGTTCGGTTCGCACCAGAACCTTCGAACGGACTGAACGTTCGCACAAACATTTAGAACCCCATTGAAGTCTAAGTCTATGCGGCTTAAATGTAATGTCTGGTCCCTGCAATATGGATGAAAATCATTGAGAAAAATAGCACAGACACAGACAGTACACACACCACGTAGCTTTAGGTGCACACTGCAGAGGACACAGACCACGTGAAAGTACTTGCAGCAATATCCTCTGCCTGTAGTATTGATATGAGCAGATCCCTGACTCTAGGAGTAAATATGAGAAACACCAGCTTTACGTTAGGTGCACAATGTGCAAAGGACACAGACAGTACACACACCACGTAGCTTTAGGTGCACAATGTGCAGAGGACACGGAAAGTACACACACCACGTAGCTTTAGGTGCACACTGCAGAGGACACGGAAAGTACACACACCACGTAGCTTTAGGTGCACACTGCAGAGGACACAGACAGTACACACACCACGTAGCTTTGGCTGCACACTGCAGAGGACACAGACAGTACACCACGTGAAAGTACTTGCAGCAATATCCTCTGCCTGTAGTATTAATATGAGCAGATCCGTGACTCTAGGAATAAATATGAGAAACACCAGCTTTACGTTAGGTGCACAATGTGCAGAGGACACGGACAGTACACACACCACGTAGCTTTAGGTGCACAATGTGCAGAGGACACGGAAAGTACACACACCACGTAGCTTTAGGTGCACACTGCAGAGGACACGGAAAGTACACACACCACGTAGCTTTAGGTGCACACTGCAGAGGACACAGACAGTACACACACCACGTAGCTTTAGGTGCACACTGCAGAGGACACAGACAGTACACACACCACGTAGCTTTAGGTGCACACTGCAGAGGACACAGACAGTACACCACGTGAGAATATTGCAGCTAGCACAATCACCTGCCTGCCTGTCAGTAAATTAGGAAGAGCGGATCTAGCTAAATTCAATACAGTGTATAAATATATATACAACACCTGGGATGCATATATATCCTCTACACACTGTAACTCTAACTGACTAGCCTGCCTGCCTGCTCCATCTACCTGCAATAAATGACACTCTCTCTCTGTCTTAACCACCGCAACACACTACACAAGGCCGACTTGCAGGCGGCCTTTTATAGTGTGGGGCGTGTACTAAACCCCCTGAGCCATAATTGACCAAAGCCACCCTGGCTTTGGCCAATTATGGCTTTCCGTTTTTTGCAAGCTGTGATTGGTCAGGCATGCAGGTCATAGTGCATGCTTGGCCAATGATCAGCCAGCAATGCACTGCAATGCCGCAATGAATTATGGGCCGTGACACGCCACTCGAATTTGGCACGAACGGCCCATAACGCTCGTAATTCGACAAACATACGATGTTCGAGTCGAACATGAGTCTGACTCGAACACGAAGCTCATCCCTACTAGTAATCCACGTCCTTAGTCTGCTTGTCTTCATAAAATAGTTTGTGGGCTTTCTTGTACATCATCTTTAGAAGAGGCTTCCTTCTGGGACGACAGCCATGCAGACCAATTTAATGCAGTATGCGGTGTATGGTCTAAGCACTGACAGGCTGACCCCCCCAACCCCTTCATCCTCTGACGCAATGCTGGCACCACTCATACATCTATTTCCAAAAGACAACCTCTGGATATGACACTGAGCATGTGCACTCAACTTCTTTGGCTGACCATGGCGAGGCCTGTTCTGAGTGGAACCTGTCCTGTTAAACCACTGTATGGTCTTGGCCACCATGCTGCAGCGCAGTTTCAGGGTATTGTAAATCTTCTTATAGCCTAGGCTATCTTTATGTAGTTTAACAATTCTTTTATTCAGATCTTCAGAGAGTTCTTTGCCATGAGGTGCCATGTTGAACATCCAGTGACCAGTATGAGGGAGTAAGGGCAATAACACCAAATTTAACACACCTACATTCCCCATTCACACCTGTAACACTAGCGAGTCACATGACACCAGGGATGAAAATGGCTAACTGGGCCCAATTTGGACATTTTCACGTAGGGATGTGCTCACTTTTGTTTCCAGTGGTTTAGACATTAATGACTGTGTGTTGAGTTATTTTGAGGGCACAGCACATTTATACTGTTATCCACTTAACCCCCGGACCATATTGCTGGTCAAAGACCAGCGCACTTTTTGCGATTCGGCACTGCGTCGCTTTAACTGACAATTGTGCGGTTGTGTGATGTGGCTCCCTAACAAAATTGGCGTATTTTTTTCCCACAAATAGAGCTTTCTTTTGGGTGTATTTGATCACCTCTGCGGTTTTTGTTTTTTGCGCTATAAACAAAAATAGAGCGACAATTTTGAAAAAAATGAATATTTTTTACTTTTTGCTATAATAAATATCCCCCAAGTGTGAATGAGGCCTTAAAGGGGTTATAAATCTTTTTAAATGGACTATAAACTGAAGGGGTGAGATTCAGATAGAGATACGACGGCGTATCTCCTGATACGCCGTCGTATCTCTGAGATCCGACGGTCGGATCTATGCGACTGATTCATAAGAATCAGTTCCGCATAGATCTCCCTTAGATCCGACAGGTGTAAGTGACTTACACCCTCGGATCTTAGGCTGCAATCTCCCGCCGGCCGCTAGGTGGCGCTTCCATTTGTATACGCGACGAATATGCAAATGAGGAGATCCGCCGATTCAGAAACGAACGCCCGCCCGTCGCTTTTTTTTTACGTCGTTTGCGTTCGGCTTTTTCCGGTGGATAGTTACCCCTGCTATATGCGGCGTATCCAATGTTAAGTATGGCCGTCGTTCCCGCGCCGAGTTTTGAATTTTTACGTTGTTTGCGTAAGTTGGTCGCGAATACGGATGGACGTAATTTACGTTCACGCCGAAACCAATGAAGTCCTAGCGACGTCATTTGGAGCAATGCACGCTGGGAAACGCGCCTGATTTAAATACTACACTCCCCCTAGCCGCGGAATTTGAATTCCGCCGGGGGATTTACGATCCGCCGGCGCAAGTTTCGAGGTAAGTGCTTTCTGAATACAGCACTAGCCTCTCAAAATTACGCTGGCGGATCGTAAATCAGATAGATTACGCAGATCTAAAGATCCGCTAATCTATCTGAATCTACCCCAAGGACTTATGAATGAATGGTTGTGGAACAAATTATTTGAGTTTCCATTATTTCTTTTACGGGAAAATTTGCTTTGATATACAAGTGCTTTGGATTACAAGCATGTTTCTGGAACGACGTATGCTCGCAATCCAAGGTTTTACTGTATTGTGCAAGCATTGTCACCCTAAGACAGGAATTATGTAACTAGCAGGATCACAAGGCTAAAATAGAGGCAACAAATCCCCAAAAAGGAAAGTAATGCAGCCACGACCTCTGAGGAATGGTAAGCTGTCATATATTACATTTTTATGTAGTGTACAACCAGATTTTAGAATGTGCTTACCTCTTGATGCATGATTTATATAAAACTTTCTTACACAGCCTATATTTAAAACTTGCAAATATAGGTATGGTATATGGTACTTGGTATGTAGGCAGGCATGCACTGGCCATTGGGACTACAGGGAGTTTCCCGGTGGGCCGATGGCTCAGTGATCCGGTTTCAGTGACAGCCTGTCAAAGTAATGGCTGCGCGGCTCGCCCTCCACTTCATGCAGTGATGTGGGGAGGATGAGAAAAATACAGAGGAGAATATGTGAAATAATAAAAGAGGCGAGTGCGGACTCCTTATGTTATGCTACTTATGTTTTTTTTGCACAATTGCGTATAGTTTATATACTGTTTTTATGCTTGTTTGCAAAATTAAAGTGGACCGGTTCTGGATGAAGTCCAGGGCCAAATTTTTGTCTCAGTCCAGCCCTGTATGTAGATATAATTATTTTAAACACAGAATATACTGCTTGCTGTAAGTTTACATAAACTAAATGAGACATCGGGCAGACAAAAAAAAATCACTCTCTTTAAGAACTAGCATGACAGGAATCAGAAGTCAACTGGACAGCATTGAAGGCCATGCCAAAGTATAATTGTCTTTACAAATAGTGTGGGATCTGATATCTGAGACATAGCACCTGCTCTCACAACCACAGGCTGGCTCAGCCAAGGGATTGAGAAGTTCTGCAATCTCAGCAGTTTTGGAGCTACTAAGGACAGTGTTTACTGTCAGAGAGAGTAGATGTTGGTTAGTCCAGTAACATAAGGACAAGGAAGAACCTACTAAAATAGCAGTGTAACTGTAAACCTGTAAATGTAGATGTTCATTGTCTTAGAGGTGTATACACTCTGTGTGCTACTGGAAATTGTCAAAACAGCATATATAACCAAAACTTTTTTTGGATAGCTTGGGGAAAAATTAAAACTTCTGTTTTACTGCAATTGGAAGCTGTGTTGAAGAGATCCCTTTACTTCTTGTGCCTCCCTGTGGGTTTTAAGCCAAAGCAAGATTTGACTGGGAGGAAACCAGGTAGTGCAAGGGGTTAATGCTGTTGTTTTGATGGTAGTGGTTTTTAGTTAAAGCGGAGGTTCCACCAAATTTTTGTTTTAACCACTTGCTTACTGGGCCCAGGCGAAATTTCAGCTTCCGGCACTGCGTCGCTTTAACTGACATTTGCGCGGTCGTGCGACGTGGCTCCCAAACAAAATTGACGTCCTTTTACCCCCGCAAATATAGCTTTATTTTGGTGGTATTTGATCACCTCTGCGGTTTTTATTTTTTGCGCAATAAACAAAAAAAGAGCGACAATTTAAAAAAATATATATATATTTTTTACTTGTTGCTATAATAAGTATCCCAATTAAAAAAAAAAAAAAAAACTATTTTTTTTCTCAGTTAAGGCCGATACGTATTTTTCGACGTATTTTTGTAAAAAAAAAAAAATTGCAATAAGCGACTGGTTTGCGCAAAAGTTATAGCGCCTACAAAATGGGGAACAGAATTATGATTTTTTTTTATTCTTTTTTTTTTTACTAGTAATGGCGGCGATCTGCGATTTTTATTGGGACTGCGATATTGCGGCGGACGTATCGGACACTTTTGACACAAATTTGGGACCATTCACATTTATACAGCGATCAGTGCTATAAAAATGCACTAATTACTGTATAAATGTGACTGTCAGGGAAGGGGTTAACACTAAGGGGTGACAAAGGGGTTAAATATGTATCCTGGGTGTGTTCTAACTGTGTGGGGGGAGGGGGTGACTGGGGGACTCGTGTGCACTCGCGGTTTCCAGTAATATGAAGAAAGCAGGTATCCGCCGGACTGACAGTGTCTGTTAAGAGAGCTGGTCGTCCTGTGCCCCAAACAGGAAGAGGACCAAAGGAGATGTGTCCCTACGCTTTCCCTCCTCGACAGGAATATTTCCCTTACTACTAGTACTGTCCCTAACAGGTGGAGTACCTGTCCCTACCAACTTGCAAAATTGTGCTAAACCTAGGAGCCAGGGATTTAACTAGGCTCTGCATGACCCAAGATGGCAACCAGAGTCACATGAGGCAGCAGCATCCAACCAGATTTCTTTCCCAGTGACCCAGGAAACCATAAAGAAGCCATAGTCCTCATGATTTCCTCTCCAGTTGTAGGGTAGCTGCAATTGAGGGCCACCTGCAGTGGAAGAAGTAAACTGCATCTGCCTTCATGCTGGTCCATCAGATCAGGCGCAATGGCATTGGATCGCTTTAATCTGCCAGTACTTGGATGATGTTCCCCCAGCCGCCTCCAGGCTCACTGGGCTCATTGGAACCAGTCACTAGAGCTTCTCAGCCCTTCCACTAAACCACATCAGGGGGACACCAGGAGTCATGCTGCCCAGATGAGGGCGGACCGCACTCTGTATTAGGAAGAGCATGTTTATTAATATATTTGTTTAAAAATGTTTTTGACAGATTTGAAGTGCCTTTGGCACCTGACTAGGAGTCACAATTAAGTTCATAAAGGAGGAGTGCAGGTTGCAAGATTCCAAGCTAAGTGATTAGGAATGCTTTCAGAAATAGCAGTGTTAATAGTTATTTTTATCAATTAACAAAATGCAAAGTAAATTAACAGTAGAGAATTCTAATTCCAATGGATTCCAAGAGAATGCAGACATTCTCCACACAGACTCGATGTTGAGATCAGGTCTCTTTGGGGGCCAAACCATCACTTCCAGGACTCATTGTTCTTCTTTAAGTTTAAGATAGTTGAAGATAGTTGAAAATGTTTGGGCTCCCTGATGGTATGATGGATAGGTATCTTCTTGTATTTCTTAACATTGAGGACGCCATTGATCATGACCAAATCTCCAAATCCATTTGCAGAAATGCAGCCCCAAATGATTCACTGTTACCTGCAGACACTCATTATGTACCACTCTCCAGGACTTTGGAAAAACAAACTGCCTCCTGCTACAGCCAAATATTTCAAATTCTGACTTATTAGTCTCAAGCACATGCTGCCATTTTTCTGCACCCTAGTTCCTATGTTTTCATACATAGTTGAGTCGCTTAGCCTTGTTTCCATGTCGGAGATATGGCTTTTTGGCCAAAACTTCTGGCCAGACTTCTCCAGACAGTAGATCGGTGTACCTGGGTTCTACTGATTTCCGCTAGTTCTGTGCTGATGGCACTGCTGGAGATCTTTCGATGTCGAAGGGAAGAAAGCATGACATGTCTTTCATCTGCTGCATTAAAGCGGGAGTTCACCCGAAAAAAAAAATTTAACATTAGATTTAGGCTAATTAAGGGGAGCAGAAACGGGTATTTTTTTTTTAAATCAATGCCGTACTTACCGTTGTAGAGATAGATGTTCTCCCGCCGTTTCCGGGTATGATCTTCGGGACTGGGCGTTCCTATTTGATTGACAGCCTTCCGACGATCGCATACAGTGCGTCACCAGTTGCCGAAAGAAGCCGAACATCGGTGCGGCTCTATACGGCGCCTGCGCACCGACGTTCGTCTACTTTCGGAAACTCGTGACGCGCTGTATGCGATCGTCGGAAGGCTGTCAATCAAATAGGAACGCCCAGTCCCGAAGATCATACCCGGAAGCGGCGGGAGAACATCTATCTCTACAACGGTAAGTACGGCATTGATTTAAAAAAAAATACCCGTTTCTGCTCCCCTTAATTAGCCTAAATCTAATGTTAAAAATGTATATTTTGGGTGAACCTCCACTTTAAGTTTCCTTGACTGACCACTGCGTTTACGGTCCCCAACATTGTTTGTCTGTTTGCACTTCTTCAAAAGAGCTTGAACAGCGCATCTTAAAAACCCAGTCTGCTTTGCCATCTTTGCCTGGTAGAGACATTGCTGATTTATTATAAGTACCTTGTGTCTTGTTGCTGTATTCAGTCTTGCCATGGTGTATGACCTGCAACATGAATATGTCTTTCACAACCTGTTCCTCACCCAGTTTTAGGCCTCCTACACAGTTGTTTCTGTTTCAGAGATTATAGAGATATCTGTGCAGGGTTCTGCACAGATGTCAATGTAAATCGCACCGATAAGGAAGTGCCATTGCCAGCAATTTGCGGCAAATACCGCCGTTTTGACATGCGATTTGACATGCCAAACAGTGTGAACCAGGGCAGAGACTGTGTTTCAACCTACATATGAAATTGATAATAATTAACAACTGCTTGATATAATTGGTTAATCATACCCCTAACTCCTACAAAATTCCTGACTTTGTGCAAGTATACAAATTGTGCAAGTGTAAGGCTATTTTAACACAGAGGCATTGGGGCGTCGGTGGTAAAGCACTGCTATTTTTAGCTGCGCTTTACCGTCTTTTTTGCTGCGCTTTTCGGCCGCTAGCGGGGTGTTCTTAACCCCCGCTAGCAGCGGAAAAGGGTTAAAATCGGCGCTTTGCTTGTGGTAACATGGCACTGCCCATTGACTTCAATGGGCAGGGGCGTTTTAGAAGCGTGGTCCTACAGCGCTGCAAAGATGCGGCTTGCAGGACTTTTTTTTACCGTCCTGCCAGCGCACCACTCCAGTGTGAAAGCCCTCAGGCTTTCACATTGGAGTGAGAGGAGAGGCTCTTTACAGGTGCTATGCACTGCAGGTGCTATTTTTAGCGCCATATCGCCTGTAAAGCGCCTCAGTGTGAAAGCAGCCTAAGAATTGATGTTGGTTTGAAGCCAAAGGGTAGCCACACCAAATATTGATTTGATTCTATTTTTCTTCTGTTCGCTCACTTTGAATTTTTGCATTTTGTAAATTGAAAAACATAAATAATTAAAATATATATTTTTGAAAGCTTTCTTACTTTACAGCCTTTCTGGGAGGAAGCTGTCCCCTCTGGGAGAAGACAGTGATTATCGCTAGTGGCTATAGCAGTTGCATGTGATAATCTGAAGTGAATTCTTCAGGCTGGTTGTACCCAAGTTAAGCGATCAATCAACTTGGAACATTTAGCTTGCCAATTAACGGTTCGAATCTCAGCCGGTTCAGAAGGAACCAGATTGGATAGGATTGGAACCATGTATGGCTGGCCTTTGGAGATATACAAGTAAACACTACAGGTATACACTATATTACCAAAAGTATTGGGATTTTGTATGAGAAGGCCTGGCTCGCAGTCTCCACTCTAATTCATCCCAAAGGTGTTCTATCCGGTTGAGGTCATATATGGTAATATACTGTAGGACTAAGAACTTTAAAACGTTCCAGTGTTTCTGAAATAGCCCCCTAATTAGGTCATTATAAAAGATAATAAAAGTCCTTTAATGATCATTAACACCTGAGGTTTCCTGTGAACAATCTATTTTTAACTACTTCCCGACGGCCGTACGACTTTATACGGCCGCAGTGTGGTTCTACTTCTCTGAGCCGCCGTGTTTTTACGGCCTCTGCTCCTCCTGGCCACTGGGGGCGGCGCGAGCGCGCCGGCGGCGCGCGCCCGCCGCATCACTGGGATGCCGATGCGCGTGCCTGGCGGCTGCGATGTCCGCCAGGCTCCCACGATCGGCGTTTACAGAGACAAGGACGTGGATCTGTGTATGTAAACACACAGATCCACGTCCTGTCAGAGAGAGAGGAGACCGATCTGTGTCTCTTGTACATAGGGACACAGATCGGTCACCTCCCCCAGTCAGTCCCCCTCCCCCACAGTTAGTAACACTCACTAAGGTACACATTTAACCCCTCCCTCACCCCCTAGTGTTAAGCCCTTCAATGCCAGTCACATTTATACAGTAATTAGTGCATATTTATAGCACTGATCGCAGTATAAATGTGAATGGTGCCAAAAATGTGTCAAAAGTGTCCGATGTGTCCACCATAATGTCGCAGTACCGATAAAAATCGCAGATCGACGCCATTACTAGTAAAAAAAAAATTAAAAAAATTCTGTCCCCTATTTTGTAGGCACTAAGGGCCAAATCCACAAAGACCTGGCGTAACAGCGAAATTCTAATTTAAGTTACACTGCCTTAAAATTTCTACCTAAGTGCCCGATCCACAAAGCACTTACCTAGAAATTTCTGGCCGTGAAACTGAAATTCCGCCGGCGCAAGGCGTTCCTCATTCCATGGGGGCGATTCCCATTTAAATGAGGCGCGCTCCCGCGCTGGCCGTACTGCGCATGCTCGTGACGTCATTTTCCCAACGTGCATAGCGCAAAATTACGTTACGCCGGGCTTTGTGGATTGCGACGGGTCAATAAAGTTGCGTCGGGAAAAAAGAAAGATACGGCGCGAAAAAATAAATTCAAATTCGAAAAAAAAACGCGTCGCTGGACAGAAAGGTCTGCTTTTACATGGTGTACTAACTTTACACCTTGTAAAAGCAGCCCTAATTTTGCGTATGCAAACTAAAACTTACGGAGAAAAAACGAAGCTGAAAAGCTTCGTGGATCTCCGTAAGTGCTAATTTGCATACCCGAGGCGGCATTTCGACACGAAATGCCCCCAGCGGCGGATGCGGTACTGCATCCTAAGATCCGGCAGTGTAATTCAATTACACATGTCGGATCTTCGTCCTAACTATGGGAAACTGATTCTGTGGATCAGTTCCATAGTTAGGACCAGGGATACGACGGAGTAACAGCAGTTACTCCGTCGTATCTCTATTGAGGATTTGGCCCTAAAACTTTTGCGCAAACCAGTCGCTTATTGCGATTTTTTTTTTTTTTTTTACCAAAAATATGTAGAATACGTATTGGCCTAGACTGAGAAAAAAAACATTGAGCTATTTATTATAGCAACAAGTAAAACATTTTTTTTTTCAAAATTGTCGCTCTATTTTTGTTTATAGCGCAAAAAATCAAAACCGCAGAGGTGATCAAATACCACCAAAAGAAAGCTCTATTTGTGGGGGAAAAAAGGACGTCAATTTTATTTGGGAGCCACGTCGCACGACCGCGCAATTGTCAGTTAAAGCGAAGCAGTGCCGAATCGCAAAAAGTCCTCTGGTCAGGAAGGGGGTATATGTGCCCAGTAAGCAAGTGTAAAAAAATTCTCCCTACTAGAACAGTTCCTTTGAATTCTAAGGAACTGTCCCTTAGGAATGACCTTCATCCACTACAGATGGTGACGGCTCCTATAGAGGCTATAGCCATTGCAATATGTTTTTTTTTTTTTTTTTTTAAGGGTACTAGTGGATGGTTTTCCTGCCTAAATATTAAGATCCAAAAAATCTCATCCCAACTACATTTAAAGGAAATTTCTTTCCACAATCATTATCATTCAATTCACCTATGAATCTCTGTAAGGATCCAGTGTCCCCCTTCCAAATAAATAGAGATTCATCAATATAGTGCCTTCAAAAGGTTAATTTCGGAAGAGCCGGGTCAAATATTGCTCCCTCCTCCCACTTGACCATAAACAGATTGGCAAGGCTAGGAACAAATTTAGCCCCCTCAGCCATGCCAGTCTTCTGCAAATAAAACGTACTCCCAAACCACAGGTAGCTGTGATCCCTGGCAAAGCATAGCAGCTGTAAAATGAGCTTCTCCTGCTTTACTGGCAACGTACCATCCTTACCTAAATAGTATCTAGCAGCCTCCAATCCCTTCTCATAAGAAATATTGGAATAGAGTGATGACACATCAGCAGTTACTAGCAGACATTCTATAGATAAATCATTTAACTCAGTACTCAACTGAGTGTTATCTTTAAGAAAGTCTGAAGTTTTTCCAACTAATATTTACTGATCCTTGATGTCACTGAATCGATCCCACTAACAATTGTGTGGCCAGGAGGATTTTGCATACCTTTGTGGATTATTGGTGAACAATAAAGTCTTATATATAAACCCAATTTATATATAAGAATTGATATGCATATATTGTTCGTAAAATATTTATTATTTTGCTGTTGGTAAATGTATTATTATTTTTATTTCAATTATATTAATATTGAAGGTGTTACAGTGTCTCGCCCACTCCACATGATCTGAGTGACGAAACGCTGTAACACCTTGTGGTGTATGCCCATTACCAGTGGCCTGACGGCACAATGATTATATTATTGAGGTTGGCTGACAGGCTGGTTAAAATGAATTGCTTATGTGTGGCTTTTTATCTTTTTTAATAAAGAAGTGGTTTTAAGGTACTACACTACTGGGGATTTTTTCCTTCTTTACTGTAAATTTGGTTTGATTGAGCTTGTGGACTGAAGAAAAGGAAGATGCATTAATGCTCTCGGGTAATGGCAGATTAATCAATGGTTATTATAAGCATTGTATGCCAATCGTGAACTTCCAGTGAGTCCTAATCTATTGGGAAAGGTGTTTCACTGAATCACGTGGTACTAACACTGCTTGGTGTGTTCTTGGTGTATTGGAATCTGGACTGAATTTAATTTTTGTGGACTCTATAGGGCAGATCCACATACATACGCTGCGCCCGGCGCATATGTAAGATACGCTATGCCGCTTTAACTTACTTGGCTTTGGTTTGAATCCTCAACGAATTTGCGCCGTAAGTTACGGCGGCGTAGTGTATCTCTCGTATATTTTCAACGTGAACGTAAATGGCGGCCAGCCCCATTCACGGACGACTTACGCAAACAACGTAAAATTTACAAAATTAGACGCGGGAAGGACGGCCATACTTAACATTGAGTACGCCACCATATAGCAGCTTTAACTATACGCCGGAAAAAGCCGAACGGAAACAACGTAAAAAAATGCGACGGACGTTCGTGGATCGTCGGAAATAGCTAATTTGCATACTCGACGCGGATTACGACGGGAACGCCACCTAGCGGAAGCCGAAAAATTGCATCTAAGACCCGACGGCGTACGAAGACGTACGCCTGTCGGATCTAACACAGATGCCGTCGTATCTTGTTTTGGGGATACCAAAACAAAGATACGACGCGCAAAATTTGAAATTACGCGGCGTATCTATTGATAATTTCTTTGAGGATCTGCCCCTCTATCACTTTTTCACGAGTGGAATTCATTTGTGCGTTCAAGTCACAGCGCTACTTTGGGGTTTTGAGTTATTTCTATACTAATTTTGAAATCACTTTTAGAGAACATATTGTTTAATCCTTAATATATTTGTTATCTCTTTTTGTTGGGTTTTACCCCATGTTCAATATTTCGATCATTCACAAGATGGTGCTTATTTGGCTGGGTTGTGCTGTGCCAAATTTGATTGGTTTTTGGTTAATTAGACATCTATGGATTTTCACCAACACCTGGCCGATAAAATATATAAGTGGGGTTGCTGTTTATATATTTGTTTTATTTCTGTTTCTATTCGGTCGTACTACTAAAATCTAGACATTGATGTATCTGGTCTCCATAGCTACTGACATGTGCAGTTAGAAAAGCATTTGGGACTTTAAATTGTGGATGAGACGCTACCTATTATGCTTTAGATTCCCTGACTGTGTTCTCTGCTAATGAAATACGTTGGGTGGGGCTTGCTGGAGTTATGGTGCTTTCTTCCTACTTGTGTTTAGAATTTTCTTGTCAGTACCTGTTTTATGGAAATAAATGTTTACATGTGGCGGTTTATGTTCTTTTCCAACATTTGTGAGGATTATATCACACCGGTGTGATGGTGATTTACACTGGAAGTGGACCTAATGCCTGGGCGCTGGAACCAGCTATGTAGAAGAGCTCCTGTTGTGGCTTAATTTATCAAGACTGATTGATCTCTTTATAACCTGAGAGATCGATTTATTCCAATATGAGGCTGTGGAGTGCTTGGTGAAAAGCATGGAAGATGTACATTTATCCACGGGCTGATAATCTTTTGGCAGATGGTATTTGTGACAGACCTAGCCGGGACAGAGGCATTTGGAGAGGACTTAATGCTAGCCTCTTGCCTTTCCGATTATGGGCCAGGGCCTCAAAATGGGAATGCAGATGGGTTATCCCAGCAGACGGAACTGGAACCTTAACTACTTAACCCCCGGACCATATTGCTGGTCAAAGACCAGAGCACTTTTTGCGATTCAGGACTGCGACGCTTTAACTGACAATTGCGCGGTCGTGCGACGTGGCTCCCAAACAAAATTGGCGTCCTTTTTTTCCCACAAATAGAGCTTTCTTTTGGTGGTATTTGATCACCTCTGCGGTTTTTATTTTTTGCGCCATAAACAAAAATAGAGCGACAATTTTGAAAAAAAATAATATTTTTTACATTTTGCTGTAATAAATATCCCCCAAAAATATATAAAAAAAAAATGTTTTCCTTAGTTTAGGCCGATACGTATTCTTCTACATATTTTTCGTAAAAAAAAATCGCAATAAGCGTTTATTGATTGGTTTGCGCAAAAGTTATAGCGTTTACAAAATAGGGGGTATTTTTATGGCATTTTTATTAATATATTTTTTTTACTAGTAATGGCGGTGATCAGCGATTTTTTTTCGTTACTGCGACATTATGGCGGACACTTCGGACACTTTTGACAAATTTTTGGGACCATTGGCATTTTTATAGCGATCAGTGCTATAAAAATGCATTAGATTACTATAAAAATGCCACTGGCAGTGAAGGGGTTAACACTAGGGGGCGGGGAAGGGGTTAAGTATGTTCCCTGGGCGTGTTCTTACTGTGGGGGGGGGGTGGCCTCACTAGGGGAAACACTGATCTTCTGTTCATACATTGTATGAACAGAAAATCAGCATTTCCCCCGCTGACAGGACCGGGAGCTGTGTGTTTACACACACAGCTCCCGGTCCCCGCTCTGTAACGAGCGATCGCGTGTGCCCGGCGGCGATCGCGCCCGCCGGGCACACGCACGGGAGTCGGGGGCGAGCGGGGGGCGCGCGCGCTCGCCTCCGGCGGCGCGCACGCGCCCCCTAGTGGCCGCTCGAAGAGCGGACGTATAGCTACGGGCTCTCGCCCAGGAGAGCCGACCTGCCGCCGTATAATGACGGTGGCTGGTCGGCTAGTGGTTAAGACTACTTTTCCAACATCCTTGAGTTGACTGTTTCCCAGGGGAGAGTATTGGCATGAACCTTGGAATACTGAAGTATTTCTCCCTTGAGTCTATTACACAGTGGTGGGTCTTCTGCCCTGTCTTAAGGCTAACCCCCCCTCCAGACGGCTCCATAGTCTGGAAGAAAAGCATTGTTTTGTGTTTGACTGTTTGTTTATGTACTTTAATTACCTCCTGGGGCTTCTGTGTCATTAGACATATCAGTCCCCCTATTCAAGCTATCGGACCAATCCCTGCTGACCCTGTTTCAAGTCCTCATTTGCATGGCCAAGAGGACCTAATTGAGAACTACAATGTACTTTACAATTGACCAATAGGAAAGTGGTTGTTGGGGGCAGGGTGTTCAAACCGCTATGTATAAAAGTGTGTGTGCATCCAATAAAAGAGATTCCTGTTTGAACTTACATACAGCCTGCCTGGTGTTTGTTCTGAGCTATCACAAATGGATTCGAATGGCACATAGCTGTAGTTCGAATCCCGGAGCATCGGATGGCCGAACCATCAGACGTTGCGAGAGGAGTGTCGGGAGAGTGGAACCGAGCGAGCAAGGGTCTGGTTACAGTATTATTCATTTAAATTTTTTGGCATATCACCAGACACTTTTGTTTGGACTCCTATATGGTACACATTTTATTATTTGTTACACAGTGATTGTGGACATGGTTATAGTATGATATAAGTAGATGTGCACTGTTAGCTCTATAATAAAAATAAGATATAATTTTAAGTTTATTTTGCCTACTATGGCCCAGATTCTCAAAGGGCTTACGACCGCGCAACGCCATGTACGCCGTCGTAAGTCCTAATCTGGGCCGTCGTATCTATGCGACTGATTCTTAGAATCAGTTATGCATAGATATCCATTAGATCCGACAGGCGTAAGGCTCTTACGCCGTCGGATCTTAAATGCAATTTTTTTTTGTCCGCTAGGTGTCGCCTCCGTCGTTTTCCCCGTCGAGTATGCAAATTAGCTAGATACGCGAATTCCTGAACATACGCGCGGTCAATGCAGTGAAGTTACAACGTTTACGTTAGGTTTGCCCGGGGTAAAGTTGCCCCTGCTATATGAGGGGCAACCAATGTTAAGTATGGCCGTCGTTCCCGCAACGAAATTTAAACATTTACGTCGTTTGCGTAAGTCGTCCGTGAATGGGGCTGGACGCCATTTACGTTCACGTCGAAACCAATGACGTCCTTGCGACGTCATTTGGAGCAAAGCACCCTGGAATATTTTACGGATGGCGCATGCGCAGTACGTTCGGCACGGGAACGCGCTTAATTTAAATACTACACGCCCCCTACCCGCCTAATTTGAATTAGGCGGGCTTGCGCGGGGTGATTTACGCTACGCCGCCGCAACTTTACACGCAAGTGCTTTGTGAATAAAGCTCTTGCCTGTAAAACTTGCGGCGGCGTAACGTAAATGAGATACGTTACGCCCGCACAGTTTTGCGCGATTCTACGAGAATCTGGGCCTATGGATATACATACATTTATAAATGACTTACCTAAGCAAATTAAAGCCAAGATCAAAAATCTCCAAAAAAAAGAGGAATGAGAATGAGAGTGCAGGGAGTAGGCACAGATACAGCATTTTTTTGGGGTGTCTACCACTGGGCTGCATAATAACAGTTCTCTCTTTACAACAAAAAGAGATTCGATATTTAGATAGTTGTGTTGAGTTAGTGTATTTCAACAGCTCTTCACTTTAAAATAATATTTTTTTTTTATTATTTTTTTTATTTAGACTAGAGGTCAGGTCCATTCATAAATGTGCAAAAAACATTTGTATTTCAAATTATCATCCAGTGTTCACGAAATGGCTTTTTCTGAGCATTGGTCTATATATAGCTGCTGAAGCCTGAGTGAGGCTTTGCTTTAAAAGCAGCTTGATCCAGCCTTTCATCGCCATGTGCTTGAAAGCACTTGGCTAAGCCTCTGAGCAGGGCAAAGGGACAAGCAACCGCTGTGCTCTATTGACCAAACATAGGCCCTAAAAAACTTGCACATGGTTTTGTATTGATGAAGGTGCTGCTGTTATATGATCTTCTTGGCCTTATTCCCCTGGGGCTCTAGACAATTGTTGGCTGACATCCAGGAGGTTACAGTTCCATGTGTGAACAATGGCAGTAGATAACAATTCTCCTGCTAACTTCTTTAGTGATCATTTGCATGGATTAAAATACCCATACACGGGCATGTGCTGTCATACACATAAATGATTCTGACACAAATGTATGACAAATTGACCAATTTACAAAAGACTGACCTCAGGGACAACAATGCAATTGATTAGTAAACTGCCAGGCTATATTCATTAGCCTCTGCTGATGAGGCAGACCTAAGCATGCACTACTCCTGTTGTTCTATGGAGAACAGTTCTTTTCTATTCTACATCAGCTTAAAGGGATATTAAAGTTATACTTGTACAGAGCAACCCTGATCCTCCACTTCTTAGGTCATCCGCCAGAACTCCCCTCCCTCCTGCCAAGTGCTCCCAGAGCAAACAACTTGCTGTTGGGGCTCCTGAGCCGCTGCTCTGCATGTCCATTCAGACACAGAGCTATGGCTCGACCCCACCCCCCTCTTTCTTTTCAGTGGCTGAATGGCTGTGATTGACAGCAGCAGGAGCCAATGGCTCCCACTGCTTTCTCAGCCAATGAGGAGGTAGAGTCCCCAAAGAGCTGAGACTCTTGTGCACATCGCTGGATCATGATGGGGCTCAGGTAAGTATTAGGGGGGCTGGCTGCTGCACACAGGTTTTTCACAGCATGTCTGTAGTCTAGGGACCCTAGAAATGAATATGGAACGCCATATCCCTATTGCAAGTTGCACACCTCTGAACTATTCTAGCTAGTCGTTGATCTGGCCTGGTAGCAGGATCTACAGTAAATGTTTTATTACTGTGACAAACTGTTAGAGCCCTTAAACAGTGGGGGCGTCGGTGATAAATTGGCGCTATTTTTAGCTGTGCTTTACCATCGTTTTGTGGCGCTATTTGGCCGCTAGCAGGGCACTTTTAACCCCCGCTAGCGTCCGAAAAAGGGTTAAAAAAGGGTTCGGAGACGTATTCACCGCTCCTACAGCACCTCAAAGATGCGAGTAGCAGGACTTTTTTTTCCCCATCCTGCCAGTGTACCGCTCCTGTGTGAAAGCCCTCGGGTACACTGGCAGGATGGGAAAAAAAAAGTCCTGCTACCTGCATCTTTGAGGTGCTGTAGGAGCGGTGAATACGCCTCCGAACCCTTTTTTAACCCTTTTTCGGCCCTCGGGCTTTCACACTGAAGTGAATGGAGCCACTCTTTCAGGGCGCATTGCAGGCGATATATTTAGCGTTAGAGCGCCTGCAAAGCACCTCGGTGTGAAAGGGGTCTTAGCAATTCCACATGAATGTCATAACTTAAAGCTCAGTGCCAGGAAATTTGTAAATCCTCTCTTGCAGTGGGGCAGCACACACATTACAAGGGTTACCTGCTTGTTTGGTCTAGGGGTGAGCAAAAGCACCTGATCCTCAGCTCTCCCAGATGCCACTCTCCCACACTCTGACAGTGGACTATCCATTGGCGTCATCATGTCCAATTAAGGGCTATGGATGCTACATTTGTTTTGGAGAGGATCAGGTAGGTAGATCTTCTTTTCTATGTCCCTTAGACCTAAACAAGTGATTAAACCTTGAAGTTTGGCGTTAGCTACAGCATACTTGTTTGTAAACAGCTAATTCCAATTGACTAGTACAGAACTTTTTAAGTGTTGGTGCAGTATTTATGAATCTCTAACCATGAAAAATGGAAATTATTTTATATTTTTTTAATTTAAAAACTATTGGGCAGCCTGCACAGGACAGACTGTATTATTTGAAACATTTCTAGGCTAAAAACATTATACAGAAGCACATACAGAAAATATCTCCTGATCAAGGCAAAAATGCAGTGTCCATGGTTTTCTGTGAGTTTAACTATAAGCAAAAACAATTCTCCGTAAACTACCAGTTCCATCGCCTTACCCCCTCCCCCCATAACAGGGATGGAGATGAGCACATGTAGACATGTTTGAAATTCAGTCTAGATGGCAGCCATAGAGAAGACAGGAAGAAAGTTATTTGCAGAATTACCAGGTTCAAATAAAGGGAAGAAGTTAGAAAAACTAAATTGTTGGTTTTGGGTTTAGAAACACTTTAAAGGGAAAATACAATGAGTTTGCATCAAATTTATTATCATTTTATTAAAGGTTATACATCATTTTTACAATTGATGTTTTACATCAGGGTGCACCCATGGTACTGAAATCACAGAGTATTATGGGTATTCTAAAGACAGATCACAGCATGGGCTGTTTAATTTAATTTATTTTGGTGTTGTGTCTCCTGAGCATTGGAGGAGTTGCAGGGGTGGGCGCCTGGCTTCTCAGGTTGCCATGGAGCCAGCTGAATGCTTTGCTTTACAGGAAGCTAGAGTTTCCTTGCCTCTGGTGCTGCCCTTCTGTGATCTCCTCAGTCCCGGCTGCCGCTGTGTTTACCATGCTGCTCCAGCTTGGGTCCTCCTGCTACTCTGCTCTCTGTAAGTTGGCTTTTCTATTTGCCTGTTTTGCCTTACCTAGATGTTGGGCTCCAAACTATATGCCACACACCTGGTGGTGGAGCCTGATGTGCAGGGAATGGCTACTCTTGCTCCTCTCACTCCGGAGGCCCTGATAGTGAAAACAGGGAACCCGAGAGTGCTGAGTCGCACAAGCGCCTGGCGGGAACGCTGGTGCTGGGCTGAGCTAGAATCCTGTTCACTCCGGAGCGGTGTCAGCGGTGCTGAGGAAGGCTGGACGCCAGGTGTCTGGGGCCGGATGCAGGAAGCCGGGTTCAGCGCTGAGGGAGGTGTATCGTAGTACAGGTAGATAGCGGATAACAGGTATCAGGTTTTGGTTCAGGAACGCGCTGTAAATCAAGCAGCAAGAGGCCCCAGGGTCAGAACCCTTAAATAGTCCTATTTGGCGCCAAGATGGCGTCCACACGTGCCCGCGCGCCATTACCGCTCATGCACACGCCCACGCGCCGTTACATCGCGTGTGCCCGCGCGCCGTTACCGCATTTGAGCGCGCCCGTGCGCGCCGATGCACCGCTATCACCATCTAGTTGGCAGACTCGTCCATGACACTATAACTCAAAAAAGTTCTCAACTCCTGTCCTCAGGACCCACTAACAGGCCGGGTTTGCAACATAACTGAAACACATCACAGATGATATAATTTGCTGCTCAGTGATTGCAGTATTCTAGTCTGCATCTCCCCAAGGTAATACTTAAAATCTGGCCTGTTAGTGGGCCCTGAGAACAGGAGTTGAGAACCACTGCCCTAAGGCCTATGCCAGCCTCAAGCACCAAAGCTCTGATGAAGGTATTTTTTTTCCTTTTTATATTTTTTATTTATTATATTTTATTATTCTTTTTTTTAATCTTTTCTTTTTAAAAAGGAGCTAAATGTCCATAACAGGGTTTTCAAAGTTATACCCATTTTGCTAAAATAGATTGGCCTACCATTTGGGTAAAGGAGCTGTTTCCCGCTATTGCGTTCCCGTTTACAGTATCTGGATGTTTTTTTGGCGGCCGCCTATGTTGTATATAAGGTTGGTTTTTATCTGAACAAATGTAAGTGTAATACCTTTTTATTAAATGAGTCTTTTGGGATTTTACACTATCTGGCGTCTCCTTCATTTGCATAGTTAAATCTGGTCATTGGGTGAATGGAGCCTGGTCTGATTATCTTAAGATATCTGAAGATCTTAAGTTCTTAATTTGTTCTGAGGACACATCTCTAGCTGATGACCCCTGTTTTTTTTTTTGCTATGCTTTTATTTAACATTTGAAACATGTAAGGCATATGGCAAAATTGGGCAGAAAAGCATTACACATCATTTAATCAGCATTGGCACAAAACATTTGTTCACCTCTTTACACATAAAAAGTGGGCAATTTTTATAAGACAAAAGTGACAACTAAACAAAAGGAATGCTAATCTAAATGTGTCTCATCGGTTGGTTCAGTTAAAAGGATACTATGCCAGAAAGACTGCATTTATCTATTCAGAGAAAAACCTGAGCTTGACCCTTGAGTTAACAGTATACAGGAAATGTGGCAGGGCTACATCACTTCCTGTTTGTGAGGGAAGCACAAACAGCTACCCCAGTCCAACCACAAGGTTCAAATGAATGGTAACGAGACTGACAATTTTATTTAGCAACTGTAAAAACAAAGTTGTCCATTTTTATACTGTAGTAGGTTGCTGAAAGGATATCATCCAGAAAGACTTGAGATTCAAACACAACAAACATTCTCCATGTTTTTTAAAAGGTTGTGAAATATCTTAATACACGGGGCCACTTGGCAGGCACAGCATATAAAGCTTCATGTATAAAAATGTTTAACTTTCATGGCACTTTTGCTTTTTGTCTTCAAATTGCTTAGTTTAAGTTTATATTGAGCGTGAACGTTGTTACTCTAGGGGGCAAAAAACAAACAAACAAAAAAAAACAACAACTTTGGATCCAAGAAGATCTATTGCCCAAAGGAACGAGATTCTTTCAGAAGCTTAATACATGGCACACATAGCTTTTCTTTGCAATGCCCAAGCTAGACATAGGGATGACTGTCAAGCATGGTCACTTAGCATTTTTTATATATGTGTTAAATTCTCATTCAGTACCAATGACATCCAAATCATGGCAACTGACTCCCATCTGGCAAAAAAGTAAAATTTTAGCAAATGTCTGCCTATTTGTATGTTAAGGTATAACCCTTCATACGCTGTTGTAGGAAAATAAACTCCGTAAAGAAGCGCACATTGTAGAGGAAAAAAAACAAACAAGCAAGCTTTGGTCTAAAACTTGTGGCAGATAAAATGACTTATGTTTGATAGAATAGTCACAGTACATTTTGACCTGACTCAGCATAACTATACTTTTAAACCCTTTTTTCTAACCACCTATTATTCCTAAACAGGGGACACCAAGTCTATCCTTTCTCCAAGGTCTGCAGCCATACTGAATTCATTTTGTGCTTCCCAGGTCACTACACTAATATACTGAGCCTGTAGAACAGTTTTGGTTCAGCGAAAGTTTCACATTCTATCACTGAACCATAGCTCTGCCCTAGAATTTTTTTTTTTCTTAATATTGACTCTAAAATGTAAAATGACTGGTTGTTGCATAGTCTGAGCCAAACTAATGGAACCAGTCAATCAGGATATGCATCTAAAACTGCCAAGAGACTGCCATACTATTTTGTAGTTTGAGTTTTGCAGACAGCCCTGCACCATCTTGGGCTCGTCATACACAATTTGTCTGTAAAAACAAACAAACCTGTAAATCTCCTTTAAGAGGGCAAACAGACCATCCAATTCACATAAAACAGCCCTTGTACTGTATAGTTTTAGAACTAAAGTGATATTGTACAACCAGGCTGTATAGTGCATGCCCAGACTTAGAGTTGGGGCAGTAGCAACTCAGATTATAGCCAAAAAATAAAATCCAGTTTTGGGCTATAGTTTACACATTCCTAAATAACAGAATTTAAGGCTGGGTCCACACTGCCATGCGGAGCGGCTCACAGCAGGGGTCCGGTGTGTCCCTGTTCAGTTTCAATCAAAAATGTTGGCTGGATTCAGACCTGAAACGGACCAGAAGCATAGGACTCCTGTGCAATTCGCTCTGCAGCCGGCACCGTGTGAACTGGTGTTCTGTCAGAATTGGTAACGGAAGGGACATTTCCTCACCATCCTGCTACACCTCTCTACCACAGTAAAGATGCACAGAGAAGGGGGAAGCGGACATCCTGTTACCACCGGAGTCTAGAATCTTACACTTTGTTTTAACAGTAAACTAAATGGATTATAGTGAAATACAGCATTTAAAACTGACCGTTTACATGTTGAACTTTAAAAGCAAGCCTGCTAAAAATCAGGCAGAAGTTCTTTAAAAATTCAACATGTAAACATATATGGGGCTGCAAGCACTGTATTTCATGATATCAACTCAGTTTACCGTGTTAAAAAAATGCAAACTCCGATGGGTGCAACAAGATGTCCGCTTGCCCCCTTCCTAGCGCATTCCCACCGTGATGGAGCGCAAGGTGTAGCAAGATGGCGGCGCCGAAACGTCACTTCTGTCACCAATTCTGACAGGTCTCCTAATCCGACGTTTTTTTTGAGTTTTTTTGAGTTTTTCTACAATTGGACTATTTTCTATCAACACTTTATGAGCAATTTTATGTTTAGCCCAACACTATGGGCCTGATTTACCAAGCCTTTACTCCATGACTCATGGAGTAAAAGCAGGAGTAGCAGCCGTTTGGCCATTTACTAAAGAAATACGCTGCTAGTGCAGTGTATTTCCCTAGTTACTAATGTGCTCCGTGCGCCCAGGAGAGGGTGCATTGTGCACCAGTACAGACCTGGCGCACGGCACATTAAACTATAAATTGCGGGGGTTTGGGCGGGAGTTTATTAAGGGGGGAGGTGGGGGGATGCAGGGGAAGTGAAGTGACATGTGTTTTGAAGTGTTTGGCGGGCCGAATTGAAAGGGAAAGTGTTTTTTGAAAACAGATCCCCGTACGCTTGCACAGTGCGCCTGAACCTCGGGAGGTTCATTTGCATACTGGGCATGCGCAGAGAGAAAAGTCAGGGATTCCCGTGCGCCTTGTCAGTACGCCGTGAAAATCTTGGTAAATACCAAGCGGCGTACCCGTGATTGCGCTGCGTGACGCGGCGCACGGGAATCTCCGAGCTGTTTTCAGCCCTGAGGGGGAACTCGGCGCCAAATTTCAAACTTGAAATCGGCGCGGGTCCCCCTTCAGGGCTACATTAGGCTCTTAGGCTTGGTCCGGAACGTGAGGGGTTAAACCCGCGCCGATTCGGCGCGGGGGTCCCCCCAAGATCCAAACCAAGCCCTCATCCCAAGCATGCAGTCTGGCCCGGACAGGAATGGGGGAGGGGACGATCGAGCGCCCCCTCCCCCTCCTGAGCCGTACCAGACCACATGCCCTCAACATGGGGGAGTGTGTGCTGTGGGGGAGGGGGGCACTGCCCCCCCACCCCAAAGCACTCTTGCCCCCATGTCGATAGGGACAGGAGCCTCTTCCCGACAACCCTTGCCATTGGTTGTCGGGGTATGCGGGCGGGGCTAATCGGAATCTGCGAGCTCCCTTTAATAAGGGGGCCCCCAGATGCCGGCCCCCCACCCTATGTGAATGAGTATGGGGTACATCGTACCTCTACCCATTCACATGGGGGAAATGTAAAGTAAAAAAAAAACACCACACAGAATAAAATATTTTATTAATCTGCTCCGGAGCCCCCCCTTTCTTCTTTAGCTCTCTTAGAAGGGGGGGTTTCTTCTCTCCCGATCTTCCGCCGGGACCCTGGGCTTCGGTGATTTCTGCCGGGGGAGGGCGCCATCCCTCGGTCCTCTCCGGAGCCTTCCGCCGGATGCCCCCACCCCATTTAAGCTCTTTTTCATTAGGGAGGGGCATCCGGACTTCGGGGTCTTCTGCCGGGGGATGGCGCCTATCCCCCGGTCTTTCCGGTGCCTTCCGCCAGGGTTCCGGTCTTCCTGGTCTTCTGCCGGGGGTGCGCCAACTCCCAGGTCTTTTCTCTTCTGTCTTCTCTGCTCCCTCTTCTGCCTGGCTCCCCCGCGGAGCCAGGGCTTTCTTCCGTCTTCTTTCTTCTCTCTTCCTTCTTCCTTCTTCTGCCTGTCTCCTCCGCGGAGCACAGGGCTTGTCTGCGCTGTCCTCTCCCTTCTCTTCCATTGGATGTTGACACGACGAGGTCCGGCGCTGGAATGCCGTCTGAGCAGTGGGCATGGACTTATATAGGGCAATGCCACCATGTGACCTCAACCCATGTGACATCACATTCCCATCATGCCCAGGGAATGTGATGTCACATGGGTTGAGGTCACATGGTGGCATTACCCTATATAAGTCCATGCCCGCCGCTGACACGGCATGTCAGCGCGGAACCTCGTCGTGTCAACATCGAATGGAAGAGAAGGGAGAAGACAGCGGAGACAAGCCCTGGGCTCCCGGAGGAGACAGGCAGAAGAAGGAAGGGAGAAGAAAGAAGACGGAAGAAAGCCCTGGCTCCGCGGGGGAGCCAGGCAGAAGAGGGAGCAGAGAAGACAGAAGAGAAAAGACCTGGGAGTTGGCGCACCCCCGGCAGAAGACCAGGAAGACCGGAACCCTGGCGGAAGGCACCGGAAAGACCGGGGGATAGGCGCCATCCCCCGGCAGAAGACCCCGAAGTCCGGATGCCCCTCCCTAATGAAAAAGAGCTTAAATGGGGTGGGGGCATCCGGCGGAAGGCTCCGGAGAGGACCGAGGGATGGCGCCCTCCCCCGGCAGAAATCACCGAAGCCCAGGGTCCCGGCGGAAGATCGGGAGAGAAGAAACCCCCCCTTCTAAGAGAGCTAAAGAAGAAAGGGGGGGCTCCGGAGCAGATTAATAAAATATTTTATTCTGTGTGGTGTTTTTTTTTTACTTTACATTTCCCCCATGTGAATGGGTAGAGGTACAATGTACCCCCATACTCATTCACATAGGGTGGGGGGCCGGAATCTGGGGACCCCTTTATTAAAGGGGTCTCTCAGATTCTGATAAGCTCTCCGCCCGCATACCCCGACAACCAACGGCCAGGGTTGTCGGGAAGAGGCTCTTGTCCCTATCGACATGGGGGCAAGAGTGCTTTGGGGTGGGGGGGCAGTGCCCCCCTCCCCCACAGCACACACTCCCCCATGTTGAGGGCATGTGGTCTGGTATGGCTCAGGAGGGAGGGGGGCGCTCGCTCGTCCCCACCCCCATTCCTGTCTGACCAGACTGCGTGCCTGGGATAAGGGCTTGGTTTGGATCTTGGGGGGGGCCCCACGCTATTTTTTTGGGCCCCGGTTTAACCCCTTATGTTCCAGACCAAGCCTAAGAGCCTGGTATGCACCTGGAGGGAACCCACCTTATTTTTTTTTGGGGGGGTCTGGAGTTCCCCTTCATGAACAGCGATCTGTCATTTACACATGTCAGTCCCACCCCCCCCCCCCTACAGTTAGAACACACCCAGGGAACATATTTAACCCCTCCCTCGCACCTAGTGTTAACCCCTTCCCTGCCAGTGGCATTTTTTGAGTAAGCAATGCATTTTTTACAGCACTGATCGCTAGAAAAATGCCAATGGTTCCAAAAAAGTGTTCGATGTGTCCGCCATAATGTCGCAGTACCGATAAAAATCGCTGATCGCCCCAATAACTAGTTAAAACAACAAAAAAAAAAAATTTGGAGACGCTATACCTTTTGCAAAAACCAAACACTAAACGCTATTTGCGAATTTTTGGAACCAAAAAGATGTAGAATACGTATCGGCCTAAACTGAGGGGTTTTTTAGTTTTTTGAATATATATTTTTGGGGATATTTATTATAGCAAAAAGTAAAAATATTTTTTACATATGTGGGCGGGACTTACGCAAGTCCCGCCCACATATATAAACATCGTTCAAACCACACATGTGAGGTATTGACGCGTGCGTTAGAGCGAGAGCAATACTTTTACCACTATAGACTTTCTTTGTAACTATAAACTGGTAACATGGAAAAAAATATAAAAGGTCGCCTATGGGGATATTCACGGAATTCATTTTGGCCCCATTGCAGGAGTGTTTCCAATAGTAAAGCGTGACATGTAAGGTATCTATTTACTCAGTGTAACATCATCTTTCACATTATCCCCAAAAATTGGGCTCACTTTTGTGTTTTGTTAAATTTTAACCACTTGAGCCCGGACCATATTTCTGGTCAATGACCGGGCAAGTTTTTGTGATTCGGCGCGGCGTCGCTTTAACTGACAATTGCGCAGTCGTGCGACGTGGCTCCCAAACAAAATTGGCAACCTTTTTTTTCACACAAATAGATTATTAAATGTGCGTGTTTACTTCTGTCTTTAACACCTCCCCTTCAGGCTGGAAAGCATCAGATCAGGGGAAACAAAAAAAAAAAGCTCTCATTCCATTGCAGCTTGGTTCCTACATGTGTGATGAACTGAGCATGCTCAAACACTTAGAAAAAAAATATCCTTTCTTTTTAAAAGGTGAAAAACACTCATTGGATGCTCATAGAGCGTGGTTTGGATTAATTGCAGGTGTGCCCAATTACAAGCTCACCCAAACTAGAGACTGCAATTTGGTCATGTGATTTCAATTGCTTCATTACTAGCACTGTTATAAAAAGCTTGGATCGATCATTCCTCAGCTGCCCTCAGAAGGGGCAGGCTGGCAGAAATGCTGTTGCTAAACACAAATGTGGTTTGTTGCATGGGTTTTGTTTTATTTTGCCAATGGTTTTGGTTTATTTTTAAATAATGTTCACTTTGATGTATTTGTCTATGTGGCCTTATTTTATGAAAAATGTGTAAAGCTATGGTTAATTAGAATTTTGAAATGTATTTTTGTTTGTCTTTTTTTGCTTTCCTTGTTTTGTTGACCAATAAAAATTACTTTAAAATTGTTAAGTTTGTCTTTTGTTACTTTTTCATGCTACATATGTTGACAGCTGCAGCTGAACTAGGTTTGGGCCTAACAAATTATGTGTGATTTTTGTCTAAGCTTCTTTCCTGGTGTGTAATCATGAAATGTTTGCCATGTTTATTCTCCCTGACTTTAAAGACAAAAACTGGTAAGTATTTTATTTATTCTGCAGTGGTCCTCAGCCCTCAAGTACCCCCGACAGGACATGTTTTGGGGATTTCTCTTATCAAGAATTGCTGTCCAGACTATTTTAAAGCACATGTGCAAGATGAAGGAAAACCTGCAAACATGGCCTGTGGGGGGGGGGGGTTTGCTATTGGTGGACAGGCTTGACGTGCTGATTTACAGCACTGTGCTTAAATCTAGCGCAAGGCAATCCTATTCAAATTGTGGGTGTTTGAGGGAAGCCAAGTGAGTGTTAGAACCCCTGCTTTGTGTTTTTTTATTTTTGTGTTGAGCTTTGTGTCCCTTTTCTTAAAATTGGCTTCACTTCCTGTCACACAGCTGAACAGGAAGTGAGGTTAAAACCCTACCAGTGTCATTTCTTGGGGACACCGGTCAATCTAACTATTGTCCCCATTAAGCAAATTGCACTCCAGCACTGCTGTGTACACCCCAAATCATGGGTCTTCAAACTACGGCCCTCCAGTTGTTCAGGAACTACAATTCCCATCATGCCTAGTCATGTCTGTGAATGTCAGTGCATTACAAGGCCTCATGGGATGTGTATTTCTACAACAGCTGGAGGGCCGTAGTTTGAGGATCCCTGCCCCAAATGATTATTTAGTTTGGGGTTTAGTAAAGGCAAAGCCACTCTGCAGTACAAGCATAGTTGCTGAAAATCAGAGAGGAAGCACTGATGGTTTTAACATCCAATCCTGTAGAAGCAAAGTTGTTTTGTTTTCTTCCTTGCTTTGCACTTGTAGGAGTGGATTTGCCTTTAGTAAATGGACCCCAAAGTCCAAGATCCCTAATAATTTGGGGTGTACACAGCAAAATGCTAGAGTGCAATTTACATAATGGGAAACTATTTAGATTGATCTGTGTCCACAAGAAAATATATTAGTAAGGTTTTACCCTCACTTCCTGTTTGGCTATGTGACAGGAAGTGAATGAATTAGAAAGGGTGAAGACACCTCACAAATGTTGTCACTATCAGGGGTGCAGACATCCCCAAAAAAATGAGCAGATAATACTTATTTGCAAATTAATAATTTTTTAGTTAACATTGGGTGGGGTGCTCTAACACACACATTCCTACATATTAGCAACGCTCTATCCTGGCCTATTGGCATGGTTATATTTTCTTAGGGCTCTCAATAAAACTCTATGAAATTTGTGCTTAAACTAGAACCAGGGGCGGACTGACAACTCATGGGGCCCCCGGGCAATAGAAGATTATGGGGCCCCTCTGGCTTACAGATGACCACCACGCCAGGAGGTAGTGCAGAGGCGGGCAGCTAAAATCTTGGGATATTCACATTAAAAGCATGTCATTTTCGGACATATCAGGGACAGATCTAAAAAAAACACAGATTTTTACATACTGTCCCTGGTTTTACTGAGCCTGGCAACCCGGATGGGGCCCCCTAGTGGCATGGGGCCCTCGGGCAGTGCCCGAGTGACTCAATGGTCAGTCCGCCCCTGACAAGAACTATAATCAACAAGTTTTATTTTCTTTCATTTTGGATAGAGTGAGGGAGGGTTATAGGCCCTGTCAGTTTATTTTGTATTATCTGTGTCCAATTGGGGAGATTTGCCTTCACTTCCTGCCCCATAGCCAAACAGGAAGTGAGAGAAAAACTATGCAAATTAACCACTTCCCGCCCAGCCTATGGCCGATTTACGTCCGGGAAGTGGTTACACAATCCTGACAGGACGTCCTGCAGGATTTCATGCCGCACGCGCCTGTGGGGGCACGCAGCGCGGCGATCGGTGATGCGGGGTGTCAGTCTGACACCCTGCATCTCCGATCTCGGTAAAGAGTCTCTCACGGAGACGGAGACTCTTTACCACGTGATCAGCCGTGTCCAATCACGGCTGATCACGATGTAAACAGGAAGAGCCATCGATGGCTCTTCCTCACTCGCGTCTTACAGACGCGAGTATAGGAGAGCCGATCGGCGGCTCTCCTGACAGGGGGCGTTCGCGCTGATTGTTTATCAGCGCAGCCCCCCCTCGGATCACCACACTGGACTACCAGGGATGCCCACCCTGGACCACCAGGGTGTGCAAAAACAAAAAAAATATAGAACAAAAAAACAAAAAGCATTAAAAAATAAGAAAAAAGATGCCAATCAGTGCCCACAAATGGGCACTGACTGGGAAAATCAGTGCCACCCCACAGTGCCCATCCATGCACAGTGCCCACCTATCAGTGCCCACCTGTGCCACCCATAAGTATCCATCAGTGCCACCCATAAGTGCCGCCCATAAGTATCCATCAGTGCCACCCATAAGTGCCGCCCATCTGTGCCGCCCATGAGTGCCCATCAGTGCCGCCTATGAGTGCCCATCAGTGCCGCATAGCAGCGCCGCCAATCAATGCCACCTCATCTGTGCCGTCAGTACTACCTCATCGATGTCCATCAGTGCCATCTCATCGGGGCCCATCAGTGCCGCCATATCAGTGCCCGTAATTGAAAGAGAAAAACTTATTTACAAAAAAATTAACCTAAAAAAGAAAAAGGTTTTTTTGTTTCAAAATTTGCAGTCTTTTTTTAGTTGTTGCGCAAAAAAAAAACGCAGAGGTGATCAAATAACAACAAAAGAAAGCTCTATTTGTGGGGAAAAAAGGACGCCAATTTTGTTTGGGTACAGTGTTGTATGACCGCGCAATTGCCATTCAAAGTGCGACAGTGTTGAAAGCTGAAAATTGGCTTGGGCGGGAAGGTGCGTAAGTGCCTGGTATGGAAGTGGTTAAGGGAATCCAGTGCCCCCCCAGAACTAGTGTGTGGGTCCCCTGAAAATTACTGGGCGGGGTTATACAAAAACAGGGTGTGACCTTGACAGGAAGGGGTGGGTCATTTTTCTATTAGGAGGTGCAGATATGTAGTCAGGCCTAGGGCAGAACCAAACCTTAATATACTACTGCATATTAGGGCTTATTTAGACCGGAACCGATTTACAGCGTGTTTTTATATTGTGGGAGGAAACCCACGCAGGCACAGGGAGAACATGCAAACTCCATGCAGATGCTGTCACGGGCGGGATTCGAACCAACGACTCTTTTGCTGCTAGGTCAAAGTGCTATACACTACACCACTGTGGTGAACGAACATGATTGCAGCTGAAAGCATGAGATCTTTTTTTTTTTTTTTCAATACCATGCTTTCCAGCCTTATTGACCCCGCCTCTCTCCATAAAGAGGACCTGTCACACACTAGTCCTATTACAAGGGATGTTTACATTCCTTGTAATAGGAAGAAAACTGATAATTTTTTTTTTATTTTTTTATTTCAGTGTAAAACATTATAAAACTAAATAAAAATAAATAAGAAAACCCCAAAAAAAAATTTTAAAGCGCCCCGTCGCGACGAGCTCGCGCACAGAAGCAAACGCATACGCGAGTAGCGCCCGCATATGAAAACAGTATTCAAACCACACAAGTGAGGTATCGCCGCGATCGTTAGAGTGAGAGCAATAATTCTAGCCCTAGACCTACTCTGCAACTCAAAAAATGCAACCTGTAGAATTTTTTAAACGTCGCCTATCGAGTTTTTTAAAGGGTAAAAGTTTGACGCCATGCCACGAGCGGGCGCAATTTTTAAGCGTGACATGTTGGGTATCATTTTCCTCGGCGTAACATTATCTTTCACAATATAGAAAAAAATTGGGCAAAATGTATTGTTGTCTTATTTTTTAATTCAAAAAAGTGATTTTTAACCAAAAAAAGTGCGCTTGTAAGACCGCTGCGCAAATACGGTGTGACAAAAAGTATTGCAATGACTGCCATTTTATTCCCTAGGATGTCTGCTAAAAAAAAATATATAATGTTTGGGGGTTCTGATTAATTTTCTAGCCAAAAAATTGTGATTTTCACATGAAGGAGAGAAGTGCCAGAATTAACCCGGTGGGCAAGTGGTTAAAGTACTCATGGCTATAAAGAATAGAGTCATTGCTCATTAAAAAAAAAAAAAAAAAAGGGGGTCCCTCCAAATTAAATTACCAGGCCCTTCAGGTCTGGAATGGATATTAAGGGGAACCCCGCCGTAAAAACCCAAAAAAAAAAAGACGTGCGGTTCCCGGCAAATATCCATTCCAGACCCTTCAGGTCTGGTGTGGATTTTAAGGGGAACTCCACCCCAAATAAAAAAAAAAAATGGCGTGGAGTCCCCCTAAAAATCCACACCAGACCCTTATCCGAGCACGTTGACCTGGCCGGCCGCAGAAAAGAGGGGGGGACAGAGTGCGGCCCCCCCCCCTCTCCTGAACCGCACCAGGCCACATGCCCTCAACATGGGGAGGATGTCCCCATGTTGATGGGGACAAGGGTCTCATCCCCACAACCCTTGCCCGGTGGTTGTGGGGGTATGCGGGCGGGGGGCTTATCAGAATCTGGAAGACCCCTTTAACAAAGGGGACCCCCAGATCCTGACCCCCCCCCTGTGTGAAATGGTAATGGGGTACATTGTACCTCTACCATTTCACCCCAAAAAAAATGTCAAAGTGATAAAAATGACAGTAGCCGGTTTTTGACAAATCTTTTAATAAAGTCTTCTTTTCTTCTTTCCTTCGGGGTTCTTCCGCTGCTTCTTCTCGTCCACATCTTGCCCGACATCTTCTTCTATCTTCTCCGTCCGTCCTTCCGCCTTCTGGTACCGCATCTTGCCCGTTGTCTTCTCCGTCCGCCTCCTCGTCCGCATCTTGGGTCTTCTGCGGTCTTCTTCTCGGTCCGCCGCCTTCTCGTCCCCTGCGTTTGAATTGTAATTGGCCGCCGTTTTCCCGCTCCTGGGACCCGCCCCCCTCTGACGCCACAAGTAAACTCCTTAGAAGGTCATGTGCGTCAGAGGGGGGCGGGGTCGCAGAGCGTCACACAGCGGGGGAATTCAATTTCAATCGCGCCGCCCGGAGAAGAAGTTCCCGCCGTGTCACACTCATGTGACCCCGCCCCCCTCTGACGCACATGACCTTCTAAGGAGTTTACTTGTGGCGTCAGAGGGGGGCGGGTCCCAGGAGCGGGAAAACGGCGGCCAATTACAATTCAAACGCAGGGGACGAGAAGGTGGCGGACCGAGAAGAAGACCGCAGAAGACCCAAGATGCGGACGAGGAGGCGGACGGAGAAGACAACGGGCAAGATGCGGTACCAGAAGGCGGAAGGACGGACGGAGAAGATAGAAGAAGATGTCGGGCAAGATGTGGACGAGAAGAAGCAGCGGAAGAACCCCGAAGGAAAGAAGAAAAGAAGACTTTATTAAAAGATTTGTCAAAAACCGGCTACTGTCATTTTTATCACTTTGACATTTTTTTTGGGGTGAAATGGTAGAGGTACAATGTACCCCATTACCATTTCACACAGGGGGGGGGTCAGGATCTGGGGGTCCCCTTTGTTAAAGGGGTCTTCCAGATTCTGATAAACCTCCCGCCCGCATACCCCCACAACCACCGGGCAAGGGTTGTGGGGATGAGACCCTTGTCCCCATCAACATGGGGACATCCTCCCCATGTTGAGGGCATGTGGCCTGGTGCGGTTCAGGAGAGGGGGGGGGCCGCACTCTGTCCCCCCCTCTTTTCTGCGGCCGGCCAGGTCAACGTGCTCGGATAAGGGTCTGGTGTGGATTTTTAGGGTGACTCCACGCCATTTTTTTTTTCAATTTGGGGTGGAGTTCCCCTTAAAATCCACACCAGACCTGAAGGGTCTGGAATGGATATTTGCCGGGAACCGCACGTCTTTTTTTTTTTTTTTTTTTTACGGCGGGGTTCCCCTTAATATCCATTCCAGACCTGAAGGGCCTGGTAATTTAATTTGGGGGAACCCCTACACATTTTTTTGTTTGTTTTATGAATGAATCCCTTTAGAATTGTCAGAGCCGACAATTCATTATAGCCGCGTGTGAATTTTTAAATGACTTTTTTCCTTCAGAATGTCACTTTGTGCAGGGGGAGTTCTAAGTGCGGGAAAAATGCGCTATTTCACATGCTGACATTACACCCCCCCTAGGTACGAAATTTAAAGGAATATTTCACTTTTATTGTTTCACTTTAAGAATTATTAATTTCACTGCTCCCGAAAAAACGGCCGTTTTAAAAAATAAAAAAAGCATTGATACATGTTCCCTGGGGCAGGACTGAGGTCCCCAAACACTTTTTAGGACAAAACTTGCAGATTAGCCTTTAAAATGAACACTTTTGATTTCTCCCATAGACTTCTATAGGGAGTTCGGCGCGGCTTTACATATTAGTTTCAATGCGCCGGCTGCTACGCTGGTTCATGCGCCTGATTAAGCCTCCACCCGGAGTACTAATTAATGCATGAACCAGCGCAGCGCACATAGCTTAGTAAATCAGGCCCTATGTTTGTATATTTAACACTTTAACTAGAAGATTTAGTGGTTGCGGATTTCACTAACAGTCTGCCTTAGCAGTAGTGTATGTGTCTGCATTTGTAAGACTGCATATGAGTAATGGCTACTGTTTTAATTTGGGACACATACAGTAGGTGTTTCCTGCTGCACCGAGCTGAAGCTAATAAATAAATGATTTAATTGTTACTGAACGTTAATAAATATTGTGTGGCGCTTAAAAGGCAAATAAAAATGTAAAAATTCAATTTTTTACAGCAAAGTACAAGAATGTCTAAAAAACTGGAGCTATACCTTAGCTGATCACACAACATAATTAAATTTATAGACGCAAATGCTAAAATACTATATATACAGAATGATTACAAAAAATTAGGAGCTGTGTGTAATTGTTGACTAGGCAGGTGAGAATCAAGAGCAAAAAAAAAACTATGACTATGAACCAGTTAAAGTTTTCCTTTCTGCATTCTATATAATAGTCATGATTAGGGTTGTCCAGATACCGATACCAGTATCGGTATCGGGACCGATACCGAGTATTTGTGCTAGTACTCGTACTCGCGCAAATACTCCCGATACCAAAATAGAATACTTTTTTTTTTTTTGTGACATCGAACACAAATTTGATGGCACCATTGGATGGCACTGATAGGTGGCACTGGCATTGATTGGGTGGCACTGATGAGATGCACTAATAAGCTGCCTCCCTGCACTGATGCACTAATGGGCACTGATCTGCACTGATAGGTGGCACTGGCTAGCTGCACTTTTGGGCACTGGCACCGATGAGCTGCACTGACAGTGATCACTCCTACAATGATATGTAGTTTTCCAGTACCGTATGCTAAAAAACAGCCCCACACCATGATGTACCAGTTCTTCATAATTCTAAAGAAAATATCTTTGGTCTGTATTGTGGTTTGAAAACGGTCACATGACATTAAAAAAAGGTATCGGTATTCGGTATCGGCGACTACTTGAAAAAAAGTATCGGTACTTGTACTCGGTCCTAAAAAAGTGGTATCGGGACAACCCTAGTCATGATAATGCATTGGAAGCGATGGGGGCAATAGATATGGGTCAGATCTCACTTTCTCCAAATGATCTTCTAACATAGGGCTGGCATTGAAAGAAAAAAGATTTTACTTTAGAAGATACACTAATGTTCATAATGAAAACGTGAAAAAATATATTAACCAAATTCACCCACGCTCATTGAAAAAAATCTCTCTCTAGCTGCTGCATATATCAAAATATGCACCACAGGCGGAGCTACAGGAAGTAATGTCATTCCTCCGAAACCCGGAAGTGGTGAGATACCCAGATAGATCAGGGAAACGGCCGCTCTCACACTAGGGCCCCGTACACACGACCGAACATGTCCGATGAAAAAGGTCCGCGGACCGTTTTCATCGGACATGTCTGCTGGGAGCTTTTGGTCTGATGTGTGACGTTCTCAAACCCGGAAGTGCAATGCTTCCACGCATGCGTGGAATCAATTCGACGCATGCGTGGGATTTCGGTCCGACGGACAGGTTTCCAGCGGACAAGTTTCTAAGCATGCTTAGAAACTTTTGTCCGCTGGAACCTTTGTCCGCTGGAAAACTGTCCGCTAGGCCCTACACACGATCGGACATGTCCGCGGAAACTGGTCCGCGGACCAGTTTCAGCGGACATGTTCGGTCGTGTTTACGCGGCCTTAGAATAGTAGAGCTGGACTGTGACACTATAAAGCACTGATAGCTGGGTGCATGGCAAAATGCACTTTTTAATGTAAGAATATAACCTTTTGGTTGTTGTGGTGCATAAGTTTGTTTTGATGAAAGTTTTTACACTACTGAAGCTCTTATTTTTTCTGGACTTTTTGGTGTTCCTGTAGAGCTTGTAAGGAGGGATTGAAGCAGCCTCTGGATACTAGATCCCTGAAGGGATAAGGCGCATAATGACCTACTCATATTTGGGAGCTCATGGACTTTTAGTGAGTTCCTGTATGGCAGTGGAGGTACACTGGTGGAGTAACGCAATGAAGATTTCTTTGTGGATTATGGTGCACATTATTCGGTGCAACGTTTTTTATTGCAAAGGGCTGTAAAAAGAAGCACTTATATAAGGCACTTTATCACAGAAGGAAACTTTTTTCAGTAGCACTTTAAAGAATGTTATTATTATTATTATTATTATTATTATTATTATTATATAACACACGTTAATTGTCATTGCACTGTATTGTAGAAATCAACAAATTCCCATGTTATCAGACTTCTCAGATTAAGAAATGCTTTTGCTTATTACTTAGAGATCTGCTTTAAAAAAAATAATTTAAAGTTTTTATTTAAATGCAGTACAGCCTGCTATAAGACTTGGTAAGATATCCCACCCTCTTATGAGAGTGTGCTGTTGATCGAGATACATTACATTCCCCTGGCATAAATGACTTAGTCTAAGTTTAGCTGTCCGGATGTTACCTGAGACTAATGTGAAGCTTCTTTCCATGACCCATGAACTGATGCTTTTACCATTCACAATATGGAAATGCAAACCCTGAAAAAAATATGAACTGAACAATACACATGTAACAAAGTGCACTGCAGTTTGTGTGCTGTAACCTAAAGCATTTTAGTTTCATTTTTTTTTTTAAATGAAAAACATGTCATACTTACCTCCACTGTGCAGTTCATTTTGGACAGAGTGGCCCTGAACACCATGTTCTGGGGTCCCCATTCGGCTCCAGCAGCTCCTCCCGCCAGGGCCGTCTTTACCACAGGGCAAATGGGGCAGCTGCCCAGGGCCCTGTCACTGTTGGGGGCCCAAAGCAACCCCCTTTAAAAAAAAAAAAAAAAAAAAAACTTTTAGGGGTCTGGAGGGCCAATTTTTTTTTAGAGTTTTTTTTTCAAAGGGACAATTTTTTTAGGGGTCCCCAGGGGCCCAGAGGCCCCCAGATGGCAACCCCCCCTTTTTTTATTTATTTTTAAATAAAAAAAAATATTTTTTTAATATATTTTTTTTTTATTTTTTATTAAAGAACCAATTTTTTTTTAGAGGTCTGGGGGTCCCCAGGGGCCCGTAGTTCCCCAGGGCCCTGGATGACAACCCCCCTTTTTTTATAAAAAAAATATTTTTTTATATATTTCTTTATTTCTTTTATATATATATATATATATATATATATATATATATATATATATATATAATATATTATTATTATTATTATTATTATTATTAAAGGATCCAGAGCTCCCGGATGGCAACCCGCCTTTTTGTATAATTTGTTTTCATATTATTTTATTTCTTTTTTTTCTTTTTATTTCTTTTTTATATATTTTATTAAAGGGCTCAGAGGTCCCCAGGGCCCCATGTGGCAAACACCCTTTTTTATTTTTTTATAAATGTTTATTTTTTTATTTTTGTTTATATATATTTTTTTATTATTATTAAAGGGCCCAGAGGTCCACAGGGCCCTGGATGGCAACCCCCCCCTTTTGTTTTTATAAATGTTTCTTTTTTATATATATATATATATATATTTTTTTTTATTAAAGGGCCCAGAGGTCCCGGATGGCAACCCCCTTTTTTTGTAATTTATTTTTATAAAAAAAATTATTAAAGGGCCCAGAGGTCCCCAGGGCCCCAGATGGCAACCCCCTTTTTAAAAAAATATATATATATATTTTATTTATATTTTTTATTTCTTTTTTTCTTTTTATTAAAGGGCTCAGAGGTCCCCAGGGCCCCGGATGGCTACACCCCTTTTTTTATATATATTTTACTTTATTTTTTTTTATTTATTTTTTTGTAAAGGGCCCCCCCGCTTCTAAATTCGCGGCAGCCCCCCCCCTGCTTCTCAATTTCAGGCGGCAGCACCCCCCCCCCCCGGTTCTCTGCTCCAGGGGGCCCATGCCTGAAGCTGTGTAAGTGGCCCCATAATTTCTGATCCCTGCCACCCGTTAAGCCCCTGTGCTGCCCACAAATCAGGCTGAAAATCATCAGCGGCACGCAGCCAGTGACAGTACTGCTTCCCTTTCCAGTGTTTTAAAATGTACAGCACCCCTGGCTTCCCTTTAGAATGTGATTTTATAACATCCCCAGTTTGCTCTTCCCGAGGCTGACTTCTTCATGTCCTGCTCCTCAAGGTATGTCACTGTTCACTAATCTATATTGTAAATAGAAGTTTTCTGTAGAGTGTGCCCAAAGTCTTTATAATATTTGATGATTCACTGCAGGTCTGGTCAGTGTTTTAAAAAGTTCCTCTATTTTACACATGGCATGGCATGGGGGTTACAGCACCGTCTGTCCATTCTGCTTTAGCACCATGGGAACCCATGCCATGCCATGTGTAAAATAGAGGAACTCTTTAAATCACAGACCAGACCTGCAGTCCAGGCTGAGTAAGGCCTCAGAGCACATGGCATTACTGTCTGTATTTAACTGCTTGATGGGCTTATTTTGGGCCTGGCTGGTTCACATGTATGTGTTTTGGCGGCCCACATTTGTGCAGGATCAGCAGCCCATTCATTTGAATGGGCCGCCATACCTGCGTTTCCTGGAAAGAAAAGCGCATGCCTCATGTAATAGGCTGCGCACACGGCATGCCTATGCCCATCAAGCACTGAAATACAGCACTGTCTGTCCATTATGCTGTCTGCTGTGACTTATCTGCAGTTCCCGCACTGTCAAACTTGCTGCATTTTTAGACGTTTAGGTCACGCTTTTAAAAACACAGTGCGTTTGTGTGTGCAAGAACTGCAGGTAAGTAGCATGGTGCAAAAGCAGAATGGATTTCAAGGCAACTGTATTTTTAAAATGCTGAATGCACCTTTTTTCTGCAGGAAACAAAGGCATGGCAGCCCATTCAAATCAATGGGCTACTGTATCTGCACAAATGAGGACCGCCAAAACATACATGTGAACCAGCCAGGCCCAAAATAAGCTGGAGGGGGGCCCCAAAAAAATGTTTGCCCAGGGCCCAAACCATATTAAAGACGGCCCTGCCTCCCGCATCAGATAACCCCCTAGGAGAAGTGCTCTCCCGGGGGGTTACCTTGTGGGCGCGCTCCCGTGTCTAGCATTTGGTGTCCATAGCCACCGAAGGCAGGATTGGCCCCGCCCCCCCGGCGCCCGCGTCATTGGATTTGGTTGACAGCAGCAAGAGCCTATGGCTGCACTGCTATCAATCTATCCAATCAAGAGCCGAGAACCCCAGGCAGAAAGACTGCATGTCCTCGCCGCGGGACATTCCAGGGCTCAAATAAGTAAAATAGGGGGGGTCTGGGGGACCGGTGACTGCCAGAAGTTTTTTCACCTTAATGCATAGGATGCATTAAGGTGAAAAAACAGGAGGGTTTACAACCCCTTTAAAGTGTTACTAAACCCAGTACCCTGCATTCATAATATCTGATATCCTACAGCAGTGGTCATCAACCCTGTCCTGCAGGGCCCACTAACAGGCCAGGTTTGCAAGATAACTGAAATACATCACAGCTGATATCATTTGCTCCTCAGTGATTGCAGTATTCTAGACTGCATCTCCCCAAGGAAATACCTAAAACCTGGCCTGTTAGTGGGCCCTGCAGGACAGGGTTGATGACCACTGTCCTACAGTACACAGAATGTGGAAATGCAATAATTTTAGTAAATATAAACTACTGCTAAATATTTTTTTTTTAAGCAGCTTGTGACTTCTATCAGTGTCTGGTTAAAGCTTGTAGGAGGAGTTTTTATTTCCCCCTGGTTGTTCTATCAGGCTGTAGGACTCCTGACTCTCTGTCTGCATAGTGCTGATTGGCCCTGTGCTGATCACATGCACGCTCCCAAGAAAAAAAATACTTTCTAGCAATACACACCAAACTGAGCATCAGACCGTTTTCATCAGATGGACCGATCGTGTGTACAGAGCATAAGCCTAGGGTGTCCATCTGCATGCCTCACTGTGTCCATGCCTCACTGTGCCTCACTTTGCCTCACTGTGTCCATGCCTCACTGTGCCCATGCCTCACTGTGCCCATGCCTCACTGTGTCCATGCCTCACTGTGTCCATGACTAGACTGACGTTTAATATGGAAGTCCATGGAAGGAGTGCCCGGATTTGAAAAATTGGTGCTCCTCAGCCGTAGTTCCCTCAGACTACAAACTTTGCACACTTGTAGAGGAAGAGTGGGGCTACATGTGTGCTAAGTTTGGGGTCCAGGGTACCGGGTCCCCAAAGTCCGGGAGATCAGGCGCAAAAAGGTGACTCGAGTATAAGCCGAGGGGGGCATTTTCAGCACAAAAAAATGTGCTGAAAAACTCGGCTTATACTCGAGTATACAGTTGTAATAAAAAGTATGTGAACCCTTTTGGAATGATATGGATTTCTGCACAAATCGGTCATAAAATGTGATCTGATCTTCATCCAAGTCATAACAATAGACAATCACAGTCTGCTTAAACTAATAACACACAAAGAATTAAATGTTACCATAGTTTTATTGAACACACCATCTAAACATTCACAGTGCAGGTGGAAAAAGTATGTGAACCCCTAGACTAATACCATCTCCAAGAGCTAATTGAAGTGAGGTGTCAGCCAACTGGAGTCCAATCAATGAGATGAGATTGGAGGTGTTGGTTACAGCTGCCCTGCCCTATAAAAAACACACACCAGTTCTGGGTTTGCTTTTCACAAGAAGCATTGCCTGATGTGAATGATGCCTCGCACAAAAGAGCTCTCAGAAGACCTACGAATAAGAATTGTTGACTTGCATAAAGCTGGAAAGGGTTATAAAAGTATCTCCAAAAGCCTTGCTGTTCATCAGTCCATGGTAAGACAAATTGTCTATAATCGGGGGCAGTTCAGCACTGCTGCTACTCTCCCTAGGAGTGGCCATCCTGTAAAGATGACCGCAAGAGCACAGCGCAGACTCCTCAATGAGGTGAAGAAGAATCCTAGAGTGTCAGCTAAAGACTTACAAAAGTCTCTGGCATATGCTAACATCCCTGTTAGCGAATCTACGATACGTAAAACACTAAACAATAATGGATTTCATGGGAGGATACTACAGAGGAAGCCACTGCTGTCCAAAAAAAAAACATTGCTGCACATTTACAGATTGCACAAGAGCACCTGGATGTTCGACAGCAGTACTGTCAAAATATTCGGTGGACAGATGAAACCAAAGTTGAGTTGTTTGGAAGAAACACACAACACTATGTGTGGAGAAAAAGTGGCACAGCACACCAACATCAAAACCTCATGCCAACTGTGAAGTATGGTGGTGGGGGCATCATGGTTTGGGGTTGCTTTGCTGCATCAGGGCCTGGACAGATTGCTATCATCGAAGAAAAAATGAATTCCCAAGTTTATCAAAACATTTTGCAGGAGAACTTAAGGCCATCTGTCCACCAGCTGAAGCTCAACAGAAGATGGGTGTTTCAACAGGACAACGACCCAAAGCATAGAAGTAAATCAACAACAGAATGGCTTAAACAGAAGAAAATACGCCTTCTGGAGTGGCCCAGTCAGAGTCCTGACCTCAACCCGATTGAGATGCTGTGGCATGACCTCAAGAAAGCGATTCACACCAGACATCCCAAGAATATTGCTGAACTGAAACAGTTCTGTAAAGAGAAATGGTCAAGAATTACTCCTGACCGTTGTGAATGTTTGATCTGCAACTACAGGAAACGTTTGGTTGAAGTTATTGCTGCCAAAGGAGGTTCAACCAGTTATTAAATCCAAGGGTTCACATACTTTTTCCACCTGCACTGTGAATGTTTACATGGTGTGTTCAATAAAAACATGGTAACATTTAATTATTTGTGCGTTATTAGTTTAAGCAGGCTGTGATTGTCTATTGTTGTGACTTAGATGAAGATCAGATCACATTTTATGACCAATTTGTGCAGAAATCCATATCATTCCAAAGGGGTTCACATACTTTTTCTTGCAACTGTATACGGTAACCATAATTTCAGGGCAGCATAGACAGTTTTTTCACCTTTAATACTCTGCACCACATTTTTGTATTATTAATATTCTTTTTTCTGTTTTTTGGTTTATATATTTTTGTATGTATGTTTTCTTGGCTTTTATGATTTTCCATTCCATTTATAGAGTTATATATCAATATCCTCAAGATCAGCGCCTCTGTCCTGACGAATCAGCCTCCGTGAAACGCATTGATAGATTTACAGTATGTCTAGGCAACATTTTTGTCATGATTTGTATACATTTTTTTCATGAAATCTCTTTTCACTATGATGGGAATTTTAATATCAAATACATAAACAAATATATATTTTCTATTTATCTATGCGGTATGTAGTCTCTTGAAGGTTATATTGAAAGTCCCCATCCTTTACACTTTTTTTCTTATGTTTTTTTGGGATGATATCATCAGGACAGTTAATCCAAGTTTGGTTATAAATTCCACCAAGAACATTTAGAAATTTCTTGGTGCTGCAGCTGTCCCATACCAGCTCTAATGCCGTGTAGACACGATCATTTTTCGGCTTGTAAAAAACAACGTTTTCCAGCCTCTAGAAAAAACTACGTTTTTTCCAACTTCATCATTAAAACGACGCTGCCCACACACGATCGTGAAAAAAAAAATGCTCTAGCAAAGTGCGGTGACGTATAACACGTACGACGGCACTATAAAGGGGAAGTTCCATTCGGATGACGCCACCCTTGGGGCTGCTTTTGCTGATTTCGTGTTTGTAAAAGACAATTCACGCTTTTCTGTCTGTTACAGCGTGATAAATGTGCTTACTCCATTACAAATGGTAGTTTTACCAGAACGAGTGCTCCCGTCTCATAACTTGCTTCTGAGCATGCGCAGGTTTTTCACGTCGTTAAAGCCCACACACGATAATTTTTTACAACCCGAAAAACAACATAGTTTAAAACGTCGTTAAAAAATAGAGCATGTTCGATTATTTTTTTTGTCGTTTTTCAGAACCCAAAAAATGCTCTGAAGCCCACACACGATCATTTTAAATGACATTTTTAAAAAACAAAGTTTTTTACAACCCGAAAAATGATCGTGTGTACGCGGCATAAGACTGTGAACTGAGTGTGATCACATGACTGCTGATCGCTCAGCTCTCAGTCTGCTGGGAGCTGAGAGCAGTGACTGTAAGTGACCGCTCTCTGCTTTGCTCCTGCATCGCTTACTGGAGCGTCGGCCATGGAAGTGGGCGGGCACAGCTGTCTCTCAGCTGCATGCTAAGAGGTCGAGCCATCTGTCAATCAAGCTGCCGGTGGATTCCGGCAAATTGGTCAGGACCTTCCCAGAGCCTGAAGTTTCTCCGCCATCTCAGATGATAGTGGGCTTAGCCCACTGTCAGCTGATTTTGGGTCACAGAACAGCAAATATAAGTGCACTCCTGTGACCCAAGAGAGGTATGGCCAAAAAAATCTTTGGCCTTATTTCTGTTGTACCTCCTACCCAACTGTTTGCCAGTTGATTGCAAGGGTTTGGGAATATGTCCTAAATTAAAATTAAAGGTAATAAATACACCAGAGAGTTGTGCCGCTATAATACATCTTTGTAATGTCAATGGCGTTTGGTGCAGCATAGTTATTCTGATAGACATATGTTATCAGTTGGACCCCAGAAGGTACAGTTAGGTCCACAGTCCCAATTTTTTTTTTTTCAACCAAAACATATTCAAGCTATAGTTAAATAATTGATATGGGCTGAAAGCAGGGTGGATTTGATTTAAATCAAGTTGATTTAAATCACAATTTAAATCACTAGTAAAAAGGCTTGATTTAACCACTTCCATACCAGGCACTTACGCACCTTCCCGCCCAAGCCAATTTTCAGCTTTCAGCGATGTCGCACTTTGAATGGCAATTGCGCGGTCATGCTACACTGTACCCAAACAAAATTGGCGTCCTTTTTCCCCCACAAATAGAGCTTTCTTTTGGTGATATTTGATCACCTCTACGATTTTTTTTTTTGCGCAACAACTAAAAGAAGACTGAAAATTTAGAAAAAATATTACGTTTTTATTTTTTTCTGTTATTTTTTTGTAAATAAGTAAGTTTTCTCTTTCAATTACAGGCACTGATATGGCGGCACTGATGGGCACCGATGAGATGGCACTGATGGACATCGATGAGGCAGTACTGATGGGCACAGATGAGGTGGCACTGATTGGCGGCGCTGGTATGCGGCACTGATGGGCACTCATAGTCGGCACTGATGGGCACCCATGGGCGGCACTGATGGGCACCCATGGGCGGCACTGATGGGCACTCATGGGCGGCACTGGGCACTCAGAGGCGGCACAGATGGGCACTCATGGGCGGCACTTATGGGTGGCACTGATGGATACTTATGGGTGGCACAGATGGGCACTGATAGGTGGGCACTGGGCATGGATGGGCACTGATGGACACTGTGGGGTGGCACTGATGGACACTGTGGGGCGGCACTGATTTATCCATGTTGCCAGTCAGTGCCCATTTGTGGGCACTGATTGGCATCTTTTTTATTTTTTACTGCTCTTTTTTTTGTTTGTTTTTTCACTGACTTTTTTTTTTTTTTGCCCCTTTTTTTTTTGCCCTTCCCTGGTGGTCCAGTGTGGGCTTCCCTGGTGGTCCAGTGTGGCGATCCGAGGGGGGGCTGCGCTGATAAACAATCAGCGTGAACCCCCCCTGTCAGGAGAGCCGCCGATCGGCTCTCCTCTACTCGCGTCTGTCAGACGCGAGTGAGGAAGAGCCATCAACGGCTCTTCCTGTTTACATCGTGATCAGCCGTGATTGGACACGGCTGATCACGTGGTGAAGAGCCTCCGCCGGAGGCTCTTTACTGAGATCGGAGATGCAGGGTGTCAGACTGACACCCCGCATCATCGATCGCCGCGCTGAGCACCACGGGCGCGCGGGGCATGAAATCCTGCAGGACATCCAGTCAGGATTTCAGAACCACTTCCCGGACGTAAATCCCCTATGGACCGGGCGGGAAGTGGTTAAATCATATTTTTTAAAGCGAAACTGTCATCTCTGTCCCGCAGCGGCTCCTCCTCTGACCCGCTGTTGACTCACCGACAGTCCCGTTCAATTTAATGGGACGGCTGGTGATGCGGCAGTGACACAACAAGTTGAGGGACGTGGCGGCAGCATGTGAGTGGATGCCTGCTAACAGGCGCTGCCATGATGGATTTGAAATGACAGGTGCTCTTTAAATGTAAAGACTCATTTTTGCTGGTAGTTAGAATCTTTAATATTTGCAAACAAAATTAAGGTTTTCTATTTATAATAATAGGCTGTCAGGTTAGTAAAACAGCAATATCAGAACTGATTCAATCATACAGTTTTTAGTGTACATACTGTTAATTTGTAAAACAATGGGATAAATGAATATTCCTGAACTTTGTTTTATCTCATGGTTACTGTGCAATTGTGTGAATGCATCAATGTAGTGCATGTTATCTCAGCTTGCAGAGCTTGGATTCATTAAATGAGTTTACCAAAAATGTAAATATTGCAGAATATACAGCCTAATGAGCTAAGCTCAATTTCATGCTGAATAAACTAAATTATTAATGTATCTTAAATAGAAAACTATCTTTAGATCTGATTTAAATCATACAAAATCTTTTTTTTTTTTTTTTAAACAAACCATAGATTTTTATCCATCCTAGCTGAAAGTGCCGACTTTTTGGTTTAATTTAGGGGAATGTACATCCAAATCTGAGGAAGGGTTTAGGAATTACAGCTTTTAGGAATAGCCAGCTGCCCTTTTTTAACCTGCCTGGCGGTAATCCCGAGCGTGACTCGGGGTGGGTTTTTTAGGCTGCGATCGGTATCCCCGAGTCACGCTGGGGGTAGATATGCAGAGCCTGCAGCGTGCGCTGGCTTACCTTGTCCTGGATCCAGCGATGCCACCGCGCTGTGTGAGCGAGCAGGACCTCGCTCGATTCACACAGCGTCCTCCTGTGCCGCCGATCTCCGTTCCCTGCGACGTTACGACGCACGGGAGCGGAGAACGGCGCCAAATTCAAAAACGTAAACAAACACATTACATACAGTATACTGTAATCTTATAGATTACAGTACTGTATGTAAAAAATACACACCCCCTTGTCCCTAGTGGTCTGCCCAGTGCCCTACATGTCATTTTATATAATAAAAACTGTTCTTTCTGCCTGCAAACTGTAGATTGTCCATAGCAACCAAAAGTGTCCCTTTATGTCAAAAATGGTTTTAGATCATCTAGAAAACAGCGATAATAAATTATAATCACTTGCAGAATTGTGCGATAGCGATTTGTGGGAAAATTCATCATAAAAAAAAAAAATATAATAATGACAGCGACAATTCTGCAACTGAGCAAATTTCAGTGATTTTGATTTGATTACATTATTGAATCATTTTTTATTAGAATTATATTAATATTTGTTATAATTATTTATAATTATTTATTATATTATAATTTATAATTTTGTTTTAAAAAAAATGTCATACTGGGGATGCCTATTAGATTCTTGTTTGGTCAGATTTAAAGCGGTTGTGCCATGGGAAAAAAATATTAAAAGCCAGCAGCTACAAATACTGCAGCTGCTGACTTTTAATATTAGGACACTTACCTGTCCTGGAGTCCAGCGCCGATCGCAGCAGAGGACGAGCGATCGCTCGTCTCTCTGCTGCTCCCCCCGCCATCCACGCTGAGGGAACCAGGAAGTGAAGCGCTGCGGCTTCACTGCCCGGTTCCCTACGGCGCATTCGCGAGTCTCGCCGCGCCCGCCGATTGGCTCCCGCTGTGTGCTGGGAGCCGAGTGTTCCCAGCACACAACGGGGGGGGCGACGGGATGTGACGGAATGCCCGTCTTTTGCACGTGAATGTCAGGCCGGAAGTGGGTGCAAATACCTGTCTTTAGACAGGTATCTGCACCCCCCTCCCCCCTGAAAGGTGTCAAATGTGACACTGGAGGGGGGGAGGGTTCCGATCAGCGGGACTCCACTTTAGGGTGGAGAACCGCTTTAAGTGAGTTATTCCTAAAAATTACAGACCTACAGTATAAAACACCAAATTTCCTTGCAAATAATTGTACCGCTTTTGGTACGTAATTCCAGACAGAATCATACCGCCAGGGAGGTTAAGGGACCAAAAGTAATTGGACATTTGAATCAAAAACTATTTCACGGCCAGGTGTGGGCTACTCCTTCATTATGTCTTCATTATCCTACGGGGTAAAAATGACCGCACCAGCCAAGCAGATACTGGCTGGAAAAAGCGCCCAGAGGCGATTCAGTTCGCATGCGTTGCGCTATACAAGTCATTCATTCATTAGGCAGGTCAAATTTCCCGAGTTGTTATTTCATTTGGAATCTATTGCTGTGAACCTACATCATGCATCAAAGGAGCTGTCCATGCAAGTGAAACAGGCAATTGTAAGGCTTCAAAAACCAATCCATCAGAGATACCAGCAACATTGGGAGTGGCCAAATCAACAGTTTGGTACATTCTGAGAAAGGAAGAACGCACTAGTGAGCTCAGCAACATAAAAAGGCCTGGACATCCATGGAAGACAACAGTGGTGGATGATCACAGGATCCTCTCTATGGTAAAGAAAAACCTATTCACAACATCCAGACAAGTGAAGGACACTCTCCAGGAGGTGGGCCTATTATTGTCAAAGTCTACAATCAAGAGAAGAATTCATGAGAATAAATAGCGAGGGCTCACCACAAGGTGCTAACATTCATAAGCCAGAGGAATAGAAAAGCCAGATTAGACTTTGCCAAAAACCATCTAAAAAAGCCAGACCAGGGGCGTGGCTTGACGCATGGAGGAGTAGGACGTCTGTGCCTGGAGCTCCCGCACACACCGCCAGACTAACGGCTTCAATCGCGGCCCTGACACGCCAAACAGGTCATGATGGGAAGGAAGGGAGAAGGAGAGACTCACCACAACACCGATCCAGGCAGGGACGGTGAAATCGTCCACTTCTTCCCGAAATTGCGGTTGGAGCAGTGTGGCACCCTATCGTCAAAGATGGCGGCGGCCCGCTCCTCGGGATCACACGCGGCGCCACATGGAGCCTCCTTACATCGCTCCACTTCTGGCATGAAGACCAGGCAAAGGGCCAGCTCTCCCCCAGATTCAGAAACAGGCTCCATCCGTTCTGCCGGTCACTCCCCGGATTCTTACCGCTCCTATGCTGGCTGGGACTTGGAGGCCTACATTAAGGCCCTGCCTACCAGGCATGATTTTGAGGCCTGCGTTCAGAGGATGGAACGATCCTACAAACAGGAGATCTCTGAGCTGCGCAGTGATGTCACAGACAGGTTGAAGGAGGTGGAACAAAGTGTGGAAGAGACTGTCTCTACCCTGCAAACTCATGAAGCTATTTTAAATGACCACACTGTGCAGATTCAACAGCTCATTGCTATCCCAGGACAACCAGGAGAACAGGGCCAGACACAATAATATTCGCATCCGTGGCCTCCCTGAGTCGGTTGACACCAAGGACTTGGTACCGGCGGTCACTGCCATATTTAATGAACTGCTTCAGAAGGATAAAGAGGCTGCTATAGAACTTGATCGGGTCCACAGGGCTCTGGGTCCCAAAAATCCCAACCCGGATCATGCCAGGGATGTGGTTTGCAGGATCCACTTTTATGCCATTAAAGACGCCATCATGCAAGCTGCTCGCACACAGGAATCCATCCACTTTAATGACACCCGTATGGGGAGGCTCTCAAATGTGTCCTTAGGGGAAAATTCATTCAACATGGCTCCAGACTCAAAAAAGCCTGCATAGCGGATGTCATTCATTTTCTTGCCACTATCACAACCCTAGAGGACTCCCACAAGTGCTTTCCTGATGCTGCCAAGTTGGTGGATCTGGCTAACGCTTGGAGGGACCTCTTGCAAATTTTTGCTGACCGCTTCCTGGTGGCGAGGGATAAGGGGCGTTTTACGCACTACTCCCAAGCTAACAAATGCGGCAGACTCCTGGCGAATACACTTCATCCACAACAGGCTGAGAAACAAATCCCTTTCATTGTCTCCCCCAGCAAGGGCAAGTTATTGACTAACTCTGCCATCGCTGAAGAGTTCCGTCACTATTATTCGGGCCTTTATAATCTTCCCACTCAAACTCCTCTGTCCCCATCCCAGTCGGGTGACTCCTTATGCGATATGTCGTCCTACATTAGAGACACCGCTCTTCTGTCCATTCCAGCCTCTGCCATTGAGGAACTGGAATCCTCCCTCACTGATGTTGACTTTCAACTGGCCATTAAAAAACTCAAAAATGGCAAAAGCCCTGGCCCAGACGGGTTCACCTCACGTTTTTATAAGATGCTTGCGCCCCAGTTGGCCCCCCTCCTTGCAAAGGCTTTTAATGCCATTGATGAACATTTCTTTCCCTCCTCTACTCTCCTCCTAGCCCAGATAGTAGTCCTCCCCAAACCCGGTAAAGACTCAAACCAATGCTCCAATTATAGGCCGATATCTTTTTTAAATATTGATTTGAAGCTTTTTACAAAAATCCTATCTGATCGCCTTTCACCACTACTGCCCAACGTTATACATAGAGATCCGGTGGGCTTTGTCCCGGGCCGAGAGGCTCGAGACAACACTACCAAGACTCTGCCCCTTATAGCTTATGCCCAACGCAACCGTATACCGACCTGCCTTCTCTCCTGTGATGCGGAGAAGGCCTTTGATAGGGTCAGTTGGCCGTTCCTGCAGTCTCCCCTGGCTCAAATAGGTCTAGGTCCCAAAATGCTCTCGCGCATCTTGTCCCTGTATTCTGCTCCCTTGGCCTCCATCTTGGTTAACGGCGTCCAATCGAGTGCGCTGTCAATCAAAAATGGCACTAGGCAGGGATGCCCTCTTTCCCCCCTCCTTTTCGCTCTGGTAATAGAGCACTTAGCCCAAGCACTTAGAGCGAACCTGAGCATACATGGGATCCAAACACCTTCATCCCATTGTAAACTTTCCCTAAACGCGGAACGACCTGCTTCTTTATGTCACTCAACCCCACATTAGTATCCCGTCTATATTGTCCGAGATTGATAAGTTTGGCAGACTTAGTAACTATAAATTAAATTTATCCAAAACAGAAGTGTTGAACCTATCCCTACCGCAGCCTGTCCTTACCACTCTCAAATCTAATTTCTCATTCCAATGGCGGGAGAAATCCATCTCCTATTTGGGAATGGCTATTCCAGCACAGTTATCGGAGATCTATGCTCTGAACTATAGCCCACTCCTGACTAGACTTAGACGTCTCAATGAGGACCGCTTGGACCTACCAGTGTCGTGGTTTGGACGTATAAATACACTAAAAATTGACATCCTACCCAAGCTGTTATACTTGTTCCAAGCACTCCCAATATCTCTCCCAGCCGCTTTTTTTCGCACGTTACGCTCTATGGCCATACGGTATGTATGGCAGGGGAACCGCCCAAGGTTAAAGCACAGACTCCTTTGCTCACCCATCACTAACGGCGAAACGGGTCTCCCCGACTTTGAGCTCTATCATACGTCGGCGGTGCTTTCTCGGATCTTGGAGTGGTTCCCTCGCCCATTGAGTAAAATGTCCACTCTAGTTGAGCAGGATTTGTCATCGGTTGACCTTCAGGCTCTCCTCTGGGGACATGTTAGGTTACATTGGTCTCTCTCGGAGCTGTCCCCCCTCACTAGAGATGCCTTGGCGATTTGGTACCGAAAGAGGGAGGTTTGCGCTCTCTCATCTGACCCAAGCCCCTTGACCCCCCTATTTGACAACCCAGCTCTCCCGGAGAGCAGATTAACCCAATTTATTGACGACTACAATAGGGCTTGCTGGCCTACTTCACAGCGTTTCGTGAACGTCTCCTCTGGCTCCTTTGTAACGACCGAGACTGCTGCGTCCTCTAGAGTGACCTGGCTCACCCATTTGCATTTGACAGCTTACTGTAAGACGCTTCATGACTCTGGACAGGTTCATAGACCCCTAACCTGTTATGAACAATTTTGCTCATTTCCAGAAACCCTGCAGCATTCTCTTTCTCTGATTTAAAAAATTATTGTAGGCGACACTCATGGTTCCCTTCCTAAATTCACCACAGCTTGGTCGGAGGATCTTGGGAGAGACATTAGCGTGGCAGAGTGGCGCAAAGCTTTTTTCTATACTCACAAATCCTCTATATCAAGTTATGCTCAGGAAGAAAATTATAAAGTGATATCACGATGGTATCGAGTGCCGACCACCCTCAGGATCATGTTTCCTTCAGCTTCTGACTCTTGCTGGAGATGTACCTTGGCTACAGGTACGTACCGTCATATCTGGTGGGATTGTGATATGATTCGTCCATTCTGGAACCAAATTTTCCAAATATATTCTGAACTCTACGATGACCCTCTCACCCCCTCTCCTTCTATAGCCCTCCTCTCCATTCTCCCAGGTACTATCAAATTCCAAAAACATACCCTCCTAAAATTCTGCCTTAGTGCTGGTCGACAATTGATTTCTAGACATTGGAAATCATCTTCTCTCCGACACTAGTCGAATGGGTAAGCGAAATGAATGGCATTATGCTTATGACGGCCATACTTAACATTGACTTAACATTGACTGTGCCTCATAGACCCAGGGGCAACTTTACGCCGGAAAAAGCCTAACGTAAACGTCGTAACTTTACTGCGTAGGCCACGCGTACGTTCGGGAATTTGCGTATCTAGATAATTTGCATACTCGACGGGGAAATCGACGGAAGCGCCACCTAGCGGGCAAAAAAAAATTGCAGTTAAGATCCGACAGCGTAATAGACTTACGCCTGTCGGATCTACTGAATATCTATGCGTAACTGATTCTATGAATCAGTCGCATAGATACAACAGCGCTAGGCAGAGATAGGACGGCGTATCTGGAGATGCGCCGTCGTATCTCTTTTGTGAATCTGGGCCAAAGATTATTCTGTACCAGAATGATGAGAATAAAAAAGTGTGGAGGTTTGGAACAGCTCATGATCCAAAACACATAGCGTCATCTGTAAAACATGATTAAGGCAGTGTGATGGCATGGGCATGCATGGCTTCCAGTGGCACTGGGTCATGGGTGTTGTTTATTGATGATGTGACAGAAGACAAAAGCAGCCGGATTAATTGTGCAGTTGTTAGAGATATACTCTCAGCCCAGATTCAGCCAGGTGCTGCAAAGTTGATTGGATGGCGCTTCACAATACAGATGGACAATGATCCAAAACACACTGCATAAGCAACCCAGGAGCTTTTGAAGGAAAAAAGTGTAATATTCTGCAATGGCCAAGTCAATCACCTGATCTCAACCCAATTGAGCATGCATTTCACTTGCTGAAGTCAAAACTAAAGGCAGAAAGACCCACAAACAAAGAACAACTGAAGACAGCTGCAGTTAGAGCCATGCAAAGCAGAAAGGAGGTAATGTCCATGGGTTCCAGACTTCAGGCAGTTATTGCCAGTAAAGGGTTCCCAACAAAATATTAAACATTAACATTTTATTTATGATTATATTCAATTGTCCAATTACATTTTAGGCCCTGAAAATGGGGGGACTGTGAATAAAAATGGATGCACTTCTTAAAATGTGTACTTACTTGATATTTATGTTCAGCCCCTTGAATTAAAGCTGAAAGTCTCTACTTCAAATTCATTTGTATGGTTTTGTTTTAATTTTATTCTGGTGGCATACAGAGCCAAAAGTATGAAAATTGTGTCCAAATATATATAGACCTAATGTATATGACACTACCAGGCGATTTCACTTGCATATAACATAATATAAAATATTTTACTTTAGGTTGGGCAGCCTTTTCAAAGCAAACATTTTCTAAACTATGCATTCATATAAGCTTTTAAAATAAATATAATTTATTTGTTGATTGATATTGATTCCTTGGCATCCAGTGTGATGGTAGTGCATTGCCAAATGATTGAATACACTGCAGTAGTATCATTATGATCTTTGGCAGCCCTTTAGATGTGCCGTGATCAAATACATTTGAGCTGCTGAGTCCCATGAAACAGTTGGCAGTAGCCACTAGTCTCATATATCTCATATAAGCAAATATTGTATTGTGACAAAATATCTTTTCATGTGACAACACTGAAGAAATTGCCCTTTGTACAGCTTGTATAACATACAGTAATTTTCTGTCCCCTCAAAATAACTCAACGCAGCTATTAATGGCCATTAAGTGAGTACACCCCTAAATGAAAATGTCCAAATTGGGCCCAATTAGCCATTTTCCCTCCCCAGTGTCATGTGACTCGTTAGTGTTACAAGTTCTCACATGTGAATGGGGAGCAGGTGTGTTAAATTTGGTGTTATCGCTCGCACTTTCTAATACTGGTCACTGGAAGTTCAACATGGCACCTCATAGCAAAGAACTCTCTGAGGATCTAAAAATAAAGAATTGTTGCTCTACATAAAGATGGCCTAGGTTATAAGAAGATTGCCAAGACCCTGAAGCTGAGCTACAGCACGGTGGCCAAGACCATACAGCGGTTTAACAGGACAGGTTCCACTCAGAACAGGCCTCGCCATGGTCGACCAAAGAAGTTGAGTGCACGTGCTCAGCGTCATATCCAGAGGATGTCTTTGGGAAGGTGTATGAGTGCAGCCAGCATTGCTGCAGAGTAGGGATGAGCTTCGAGTTCGAGTCGAACTCATGTTCGAAACGAACATTGCCTGTTCGCCTGTTCGGCGAACAACAAACAATTTGGGGTGTTTGCAGCAAATTCGAAAAGCCGCGGAACACCCTGTTAAAGTCTATGGGAGAAATCTAAAGTGCTAATTTTAAAGGCTAATATGCAAGTTATTGTCCTAAAAAGTGTTTGGGGACCTGGGTCCTGTCCCAGGGGACATGTATCAATGCAAAAAAAAGTTTTAAAATAAATAAATTATAACGTAAAAAAAGACAACGATTTATAAACAAACCGTTGGCTCAAAAGGATAATTGCTTGCCTCAACCCCCAACATTCTTAGGAGCCACAGGTGATGATCTGTGCCTCCCGGCTATGGATGAGCTGAACACCCCCCTATTCGGTTCGCACCAGAACTTGCGAACACACCAACCGTTTGTGTGAACTATAGAACCCCGTTAAAGTCTATGGGAATCGAATGTTTGAAATATAAAGTGCTAATTTTAAAGGCTAATATGCAAGTTATTATCCTAAAAAGTGTTTGGGGACCTGGGTCCTGCCCCAGGGGACTAATGTTTTTTCGGGAGCAGTGAATTTAATAATGCTAAAAGTGAAACAATAAAAGTGAAATATTCCTTTAAATTTGTACCTAGGGGGGTGTAAAGTTAGCATGTGAAATAGCGCATTTTTCCCGTACTTAGAACTGTCCCTGCACAAAGTGTCATTTCTGAAAGAAAAAAATACATTTAAAACTGACTTGCGGCTATAATGAATTGTCGACTCTGGCAATTCAGAGGATTCATTCATAAAAAAAAAAAGTGTGGGGCCCCCCCAAATTTAATTACCAGGCCCTTCAGGTCTGGAATAGATATTAAGGGGAACCCCGCCGTCAATTTAAAAAAAAATGACGTGGGGTTCCCCCCAAATATCCATTCCAGACCCTTCAGGTCTGGTGTGGATTTTAAGGGGAACTCCACCCCAAATTTAAAAAAAAATATGGCGTGGAGTTCCCCCAAAAATCAACACCAGACCCCTTATCGGAGCACGTTAACCTGGCCGGCCGCAGAAAAGAGGAGGGGACAGAGTGCGGCCCCCCCTCTCCTGAACCGTACCAGGCCACATGCCCTCAACATGTGGAGGATGTCCCCATGTTGATGGGGACAAGGGCCTCATCCTTACAACCCTTGACCGGTGGTTGTGGGGGTCTGCATGCAAGGGGGGCTTATCAGAATTTGGAAGACCCCTTTAACAAAGGAGACCCCCAGATCCTGCCCCCCCATGTGAATTGGTAACAGGGTACATTGTACCTCTACCATTTCACGAAGGAAGTGTAAATAGTTGGAAAAAAAACACACACACACACACCGTAGAAAAAAGTCCTTTATTAATAAAAAATGTTTTAAAAAAATCCAGCGGTGGTAATCCACTCGGTCCCGGCTTCCTGCCCTAACGTCTGTATCCAGCGACGGGTGATCTCCTCTCCGGTCCAGCGATGAGAAGATCATCCGTCATCCAGAGCACAGCATCGGAGGCCGCCTCTCTCCGCCGGACACAGCCCAGCGGAATGACGCGACTGGAGCTTTGACATTTCTTATATAGGGGAGGCGGGGCCACTCGTCACGTGACCCTGCACCCTCTGCTACGTCACTGGGGAAGCCCAGTCTTCCCCCTTGCGTCAGAGGGGCAGGGGTCATGTGACGGGTGGCCCCGCCTCCTCTATATAAGAAATGTCAAAGCTCCAGCCGCGTCATTCCGCTGGGCTGTGTCCGGCGGAGAGAGGTGGCCTCCGATGCTGTGCTCTGGAAATCTGGATGCCGGACGATCTTCTCATCGCTGGACCGGAGAGGAGATCACCCGTATTTATTTTTTATTAATAAAGGACTTTTTTCTACGGTGTGTGTGTGTGTGTTTTTTCCAACTATTTACACTTCCTTCGTGAAATAGTAGGGGTATATTGTACCCCTACTATTTCACGAAGGAAGTGTAAATAGTTTTTTAAAAATGTCAATTTAAATGACCGTGTGTGGGGGAAAACATTGTTTTATGTCTTGTGAAAAACGACAAAAAAAAATTGAAGCATGCTTCAATTTTTTGTGTCGTTTTTCAAAACGTCGTTTTTTGTTTCACAAAAAATCACCGTGTGTAGCAAAAATGACGTTTAACAACGTTTTTAAACCCGCGCATGCCCAGAAGCTAGTTATGAAGCGAGCTTCAATGGAAAAAAGTGCTGAACGTAACCTCGCTTTGCTAGAGCATTGTGAAAAAACGATGGTGTGTAGGCAACGTCGTTTTTGAAAATTGAAGTTTCAAAAACTTCGTTTTTTACTTCACAAAAAATTTCGTTTTTTTTCATCACATAAAGTGATGGTGTGTACGCGGCATAACTCTTTCATGAGTGAATTTGGGTTTCACTCTCAGATCTGACAGGACGGGTCATTGAAGTGTTATTTTGCATTACATAAGAATACACCTTGGTGGTTATATTACATATCCTCATCAGAAATAGGGCATGTTATGGTACCACTTGTACAGATGATACACTTATAAGTTAAAATTGAATATATTTTATTACAAAAAATATATACACAGTGAAAAAGTTTCTACACTAAAGACATAATATACATGTAATTTAAAGAGGCTGTAAACCATGAGGAAGCAAAAACAAAAAAACCTGTAAGACAAAGGCATAATGAGCTAGTATGCTCCTAATTGTTATCTCCTAAACGGTGCAAGTTTAGGAGATATTTACAGTACCTGTAGGTATATGCAAACCAGGGGAGTTTACTCCCTCTTTAAAAGCACAAATTAACGCCTGGAAAGAGACTAGGGGCCAGATCCACATACATTTCGATTGGCGCAGCGTATTAGAGATACACTACGCCGCCGTACCTTACCTGGCGTATATTCGAATCCTCAGCGAGTTTGCGCCGTAAGTTACGGCGGTGTAGTGTATTTCTGGCGGCGGATTTCAAATTGGGTGGGTTGTGGGCGGGTTTCATTTAAATGAAGTGCGTCCCCGCGCCAAATGAACTGCGCATGCGTTGTCCCAAAATTTCCCGCCGTGCATTGCGCTAAATGACGTCGCTAGGACGTCATTTTTTTAACTTAGACGTGAGTTCAGTCCATCCCTATTCATGGACGACTTACGCAAAAAAAAAAAAAAATCAAATTTCGATGCGGGAACGACGGCCATACTTAACATGGCAAGTCTATCTATACCCCGCAAAATACCAGCTTTAACTATACGCCGGAAAAAGGCGACTACAGACGACGTTAGAAAATGCGACGGCCGCGCGTACGTTCGTGGATCGTCGTAAATCGCTAATTTTGCATACCCGACGCGGAAAACGACGCAAACTCCACCCAGCGGGCGCCGAAGTATTGCATCTAAGATCCGAAGGTGTACGAAGCCGTACGCCTGTCGGATCTTACCTGGATGCCGTCGTATCTTGGTTTGAGGATTCAAACTAAAGATACGACGCGGGAAATTTGAAAGTACGCCGGCGTATCAGTAGATACGCGGGCGTACTTCGTCTGTGGATCTAAGCCCTAGGTCATTGGAAGAGATACCCCTTTAAAATAAAGGGGGAAACTACATTCATTGTTACACCATTGTTACACCAGTCTTTCTCTTGGGGGGGGGGGGTAACCGTTTCTTCAGGAGTTTAAAAAAAAAAAGACCTTGGGCCAAATCCACAGCCAGCGGCGCAAATTAAGTTTCTGAAAACTTATGTCATTTAAGTTACGGCGCCCTAAGTTGGTGTCGTAAATGCCGTATCCACAGCGCATTTGCGCACAAAATTGCGCCAGCCGTAACTTAAATTCCGAGGTGTAAGGCGGGGTTATGGCAAGTGGGAAGGAAGTGGGCGTGCTTCATTGTAATGAGCCGTGACCCCATGCAAATGAAGGGCCAGCCGTACTGCGCATGCGCGCACGAATCTGCTGCTCACTGCGCATGTGCAGAACTTTGCTGGGCGCAATCAGTGAGATAGGTAAAAGGCCAAGCGTACTTAGTTTGAGGATCGCCCTGTGCTTAAATAGCCCCAGTCAAACACACTTCCCTTGCAAAAGTATTTCCCTGTGTTCCCTTCCATGAGCAATTTGCTTCTGCTCTTAGTTTGTCAGTGTTTGTTGGTAAGTTGTGTGTGATAGAGAAGTGTTGGAGGAGTATTAGATAGTAGTTGTTGTTTGTTTCTGATAAGTGTATTTTTTGTTTGATTGTTTCTGCTAAGTGTTTTTTTTTTTTTCTGCTTGGATTTTGTGTTTGTTTTTTGTGTGTTTGTTTTTGACTTTGTAGTAGCTGTCTGCTTGTGTGTGTATTTTTGTGTGTTTGTTGTGTGTGTATTTTTGTGTGTTTGTCCTGTTTGTTTTCTTGTTGCTGGGTGGTGTCTGTGATGGCCCCCAAACGCAGGAAGCTGAATTTTTCTCATGTTGAAAAGCAAATCCTTGCCAGGTATATCATCCAATATGGAAGATATTTACATGGGCCTGATAGCCGGAACACCTCCCCGGCCCAAAGGAAGAGGATATATGCTAAAATTACGGATCACATAAATGCGGCGGGGGGGGGGGACGAGGACCCCCGCTGGCATCAAGAAAAAGATCAATGATCTGAGGAGCGTGGTCCGCAATAAGGTGGCAAAGCTCACTGCCCATAGGAGGGGCACTGGAGGAGGGGGACCATGCCCCATCCGGCTGACTGAGGAGGAATGGGCAGTGGCCCAGTGTTTCGAGCCAGAGCAGGTGGTGGGCCTGCCTGGTTATCAGTCTGATGTTCCTGTGAGTCCAGGTAAGGTTTTTGTTTTTCTATTTGGTGATTAGCATGTGTGGGTGGGGGAAGGGAAGATGTGGCAAGTGTGTGGATCCTCAAACCTGTGATTGTTTGGTGTCCTCCACAGATGACCAGGAGATTGCTGGCCCATCAGGCCAGGCTGCTGCACCACCCCAAAGACAGGAGGCTGCTGAGGAGTCCCCAGGGGAGGGGAGTGGCCAAACCTCCCCTCATGAGGAGGCTGAGGGGGAGGAGGCTGAGGGGGAGGAGGATGAGGGGGAGGAGGAAGAAGATCTCCAGATTGGCCGGGAAATCCTTATTGCCACTGATCTCATGACATTTGAGGATACCCTTGAGGCTACCCCAGAGGCTGGCACCAGTCAGGCCACCATCAGGGGTAGCCCCTCCCACTCCTCCCCCAACAGGCCGCAACCCACAAGGGTCACTCTATCCCCTCCTCCCAGGCCACAAGCCTCAGGGGCAGGCAGGATGGCGACCCAGGAGACCAGGGGGGTGTCTGAGCGTCTGCCGGCCAGTCTGCTGAGGGACAATGCCCAGCAGACCCGCAGTCTGGGTGACATCAAAAAAACTATGACCAAGATGGAGCACAGCCTGGATGTAATGAGGGAGTCACTCAGTGATGTGGCCACCAATTCATTGGGGGTCATCACCTGTTTGTGGTCCCTGCATACCGCCACAACAGGCGTGGCCCAGGAGGTGACTGCCCTCACCCGGGCTGTGCAGGACAACACCCGGGCTGTGCAGGACAACACCCGGGCTGGCCAGGCCAATACGGCTGCCATCACTGTCTGTCTGAACAGGATAGCAGTGGCCTTGGAGGGCAGGCCAGCCGGAGGTCAGACACCAGGGGAGGCTCCTCCCTCCCCTGCTCCCCCCCCCCCATGAAGATACTCCCTCCCCTGCTCACACCCCCCCCCCCCATGAAGATACTCCCTCCCCTGCTCACACACCCCCCCATGAAGATACTCCCTCCCCTGCTCACCCCCCCCCCCCCGTGAAGATCCTCCAGTTGTCCGTGCCCGTGGCCGTGCCCGTGGGCAGCCCAGACGGAGCACTCGCCGCCGGAATTAAATTGCAGGGGTACTTTTGATTTTTTTTTTTTGATTTTTTTTTATGATTTTGTTTATTATACTGTACTTATGATTTGGTTTATGTGTGTGAATGATGTGTTAGCTAGCTAGTGTTGGCCACGATCACCTGCTGGGGGAAGTTACTAGTCAGGCGGCGGAGGCTCGGGCTTGTGACATGCTAATGATACTTTCTTCCTATCACTAGCACCGCCCATCCCTGCCCGCCCCCCAAACTTTCTCCTTCTCTTCTCCTCTATAGGGGCTGGTTACCGTGCAGGCTATCGGTGGCACAGGTGAAGGGTTAATTTCACATGCTGCTGTAGCAGGAGCGGGGCCCTGGTCAGTACTGCTGGCAGCCCTGTGGCCGGGTATAGTGTAGCAACCGTGAATCGGCCTAATTTCAACAATAATCGGCCAATTTCTTAAAAACGCCCAAATATCGGCCAATATATCGCTCAACCTCTAGTACATGACATGCAGCCTTAGGCCGCGTACACACGGTCGTTCCAAACCGATGAGAATGGTCCGGTTACGTCAGATACGCCAGAATTTTCCAAGATACGACTGACGTAAGTCTCTTACGCCGTTGTATCTTGGGTGCATATTTACGCTGGCCGCTAGGGATGCTTCCGTAGTATTTCGCGTAGAATATGCAAATGAGCTAGATACGCTGATTCAGAAACGTACTTGCGCCCGTCGGATTTAGCTACGCCGTTTAGGTAAGGCGTCGGTCTGGCGTAAGTTTACCCCTTATAAAGCAGGGGTAAGTCATGTTAAGGTATGGATGTCGGAAACGTCTGAACAGCGTCGTATTTTACGTTGTTTGCGTAATCGTACGTGAATGGGGCTGGGCGTATGTTAGGTTCACGTCGATTGAGCATTGAGCCGACGTATCTTAGGGAGTATTTGCGGCGTGACTCATGCGCCGTTCGATCGACCACACATTTACATGGGGTCACGGCTCATTATAATACAACACGCCCACTGCCTTGATAATTTGAATTAGGCGGGCTTACGCTGGCCCATTTACGCTACGCTGCCGTAACTTAGGGCGCAAGTTCTTTTTGAATACGGTACTCGCCTCTCTAAGTTACGTCGGCGTGGCGCATATGAGATGCGCTACGCCGGCCGAAAATTACGCCGATCTTTCTGAATCTGCCCCCACGTGTACAATAGAGTCCAATAAGGCCTGGGAGCTTTTGGACTAAAATATACAAAATATAAGTCCATATAACAAAAAATAAGTGAAGAAAAATTCTTCCCATTCAGGTGACACCAAACAAAAGGATGACAAGTTGCCTGTAGTCACTCTAAATCTTCAAAACAGGTATGTACAAGGTACCCTTACCGGATAGGATGGACACACGTGTCATGCAAGCTTATAATCCTGGACAGGCTTCCTGATGACACATGATAGATTGCAAAATGCGTAGAGGCTTCTGGGTAAACGTCAGACGTCACACATCAATTCCTGCCGCTGACCCGCACTGAACTGAGGCGTGGAGCCCCAGCCGCAGTGATCTTTTGCATAGCACTGCTGGAAAGACTTGGTGCCGGTCTGGAGGCACTTATAAATGTGAGTGTTTGATTTTACATTTATACTTTTATAATAAAAGCTTAACATATTACGCAATGATCGGTTGCTTGCTTTTTATGAGAGTGTGACAAAACACTAATCAGGAACTCCATGAGAGGAATATTGGCACATTGGTTGAACGGACGGCAGATTGGTCCCAGGGAGTGAAGTGGTCAACCCTAAGACAAATTCAAGGGGGCAGATTCACGTACAGCGGCGCATATTACCGCCGGGCGTAGCGTATCTAAGATACACTACGCCGCCGTAACTTACTTTTTTTTTCGAATCCTCAAAGAATTTGCGCCGTAAGTTACGGCGGCGTAGTGTATCTTTGGCGGCGTAAGGGCGCGGAATTCAAATGGATGTGATGGGGGCGTGTTTTATGTAAATACGTCGTGACCCGACGTAAACAACGTTTTTTTTTAACGCTGCATGCGCCGTCCGTGGGGGTATCCCAGTGCGCATGCTCGAAATTAAACCGGAACAAGCCAATGTTTACGATGGTGACATCATTCTACGCAAATCCCTATTCGCGAACGACTTACGCAAACGACGTAAAAAATTCAAAAGGCGACGCGGGAACGACGGCCATACTTAACATTGAGTACGCCTCATAATAGCAGGGGTAACTATACGGCGGAAAAAGCCAAACGCAAACAACGTAAAAAAATGCGCCGGCCGGACGTACGTTTGTGGATCGCTGTAACAAGCTTATTTGCATACTCGACGCGGAATTCGACGGAAACGCCACCTAGCGGCCGCCGAAAAAAAGCCGGCGGAATTCTTTTGTGGATCTGCCCCAAGGTGTTTATAACATCTAGTTCTGGTGAGTGCCCACTTCAGAAGTTGGTGGTGGTGGCACGAATTGGTGGAATAGCAGCTACATATAAGTGGACTGTAATAGACACCCTGGAAGAGGTTCACAGGGACTTTGTTATGGGCACATTTTATTGATTTATACATGTCAGCATTTATGTTATTGTATTTTGTTATAAGCACAGTTTAAACGATTTTCACAGGGTGGGGTTCTGTTGCATATATATTTACTTTTTTAGTATATGATTTCTATATTTTCTATAAATATTTGGTTTACTATAAATATTATTATTTGCATAGCAATAACACTGTAGGGTTGGTGCAGTATCTTATTTTTCACACTTTTTGTTTATTCACTATTATTTGTTTGAGTGTATTTTTACACTCTCCTACACTGTTTCACAATAGTGCTACACTATATTTCCATTATTCACGTTAGACTTTGTTTGAGTGTTAGCTGATTTTTTTGTAATTCATTTTGCTTTGTTCTTGATTTGGGTTTAGCACAGTTTTTTCCCCTTTTTCGCTATTTTTAGCGTTATAGGGCCTGTAAAGCGCCTCAGTGTGAAAGGGGTCTTACAACTATTTAAAAAGTCCACGGAGTACATGACAGCAATCAAACCCACAGCTTCAAGCAACAGAAGGTAATTGAACTATGCCTGTAATGCTTGTTAGGGCTCTTTCACACAGGCAATCCGCCCAACGGACTCTGCTTTACTCAGCGGGGGGATCGCACCGTTAATCCTGCTGAGTAGGAGGATGACAAGACCGTCTCCCCTTACTGTGCTGAGACGGACCTGTCAGAGCCCCGCTCTCCTCTATAGGGGAATAGATAAACAGACCGCTTTCCTTTTCATCCAATTTGATCCTCTGGACAGATGGAAAATAGGGTCTCTATCCATCTGGATTTCATGGACAGGATCGGATAGCAGCGGGTGTAAGCGGACATATCACCGCTGACATCCGCCACTCCATAGAGGTGAATGGAGCCTCCGATCAGGTCCACCTGAAAAACTGACAGGCGGACCTGACCGGAAAGCTTGTATGAAAGGGGACTTAGAGTGGCTGCCTCGCTCACCACCTGTAAGGCTTTAGGCTCAGTTCACACTGGTGCAATGCGGAAACCCTGTCAATCCAGTGCAGGTTCCCGCTTTCGCACCTAAATTGCACAGTGGTTCACGCTGAGATCTGCCAATTGCTTGGGGGGTGTCAATGTAAAGTTAACGACAACCCCAGATTGGTTCGCAGATTGCAGTTGCGAACTGTGAAATGGTGCAGGAATCGGATCACATAGGTGTGAACACTCATGCAATCCGATTCCAGTGTGGACCAAAAAAAGGGTCCTGTACCATTTTGGTGAGAATGTGCTCTGCACAGCAATGCGGTGCCAATCACATGCGACTTTTGTCATCGCACTAGTGGGAAACGGGACTTAGTATTAGATCTGCCCGAGTCTAGTCCCAAGGATTTTCTGCTTTTTCTCTAGGCTTTTGTCCCTGCCCGCTGGCCTGCCAACCACCTGTAAGGCTTTAGTATTATTAGATCTGCCCGAGTCTAGTCCCAAGGATCTTCTGCTTTTTCTCTAGGCTTTTGTCCCTGCCCGCTGGCCTGCCGACCACCTGTAAGGCTTTAGTATTATTAGATCTGCCCGAGTCTAGTCCCAGGATTTTCAGATTTTTCTGCTACGTCTTTGGTAAAAAAACAAACAAACAATAAGTGTATATTGTTTGTGTGAAAGTTATACATAGTTGCCAACATTGTAAAAAAAATATAGGGACACTTTTTTGTCTGTAGGCGGAGTCTTATTATAATTAGGGGGCAGGTCATTTGTTTTAGGCGTGGTGTAGAGGAGAAAGGAAAATGCAGTGCGCAAGTGGGCATGATTAAAACAGAATAGTGGGTGTGGCTTAAATAGGGCATAGCTCAAAGGGGATGTGGTCCAAGTCTGAAATGAACAAGGGAAGGAGGGAGAAAGAAAGAAGTAGGGAGGGAAGGAGAGAGAAAGAAAGAAAGAAATTGGGAGGGAAGGAGAGAGAAGCAAGGAAAGAAAGAGGAAGGGAGGGACAGTAGGCCCAGATCCTATACCACAATAGAAAGAAATATGTGTATTTCATAAAGTTTAACCACTTGGCGCCTGCACTATAGCCGAATGACGGCTACAGCGTGGACCCCAAATCCCCTGCAGGACGCGCGTGGTGCGGGCTGTGATCACCCAAGTCACTGAGACTCGGGTGATCACTGATCCGGGTAAGGGGCCGGTCCCGGCCCCTTACCACATGATCAGCTGTCAGCCAATGACAGCTGATCACGTGATGTAAACATCTAAAAGCGTGAGGAGAAAAAAAAAACTGATCACAGGCTTATGTGAAAGGGACATCAGTCCCAAAGAGGAAGGAGGCACATCTGCCTCCTCTGTGCCACCAGTAACCCCTGCCAGTACCCCCTGCTAGTGCCACCTGCAAGTGCCCACCAGTGCCACCTATAAATGCCCATGAGTGCCACCTATCAATGCCCACAAGTGCCACCTATCAATGCCCACCAGTGCCACCTATCAATACCTCATCAGTGCCACCTAGCAGTGCTGCCTATCAGTGCCTATTACTGCCACCCATCAGTGCCCATTATTGCCACCCATCACTGCCCACCAGTGCCACCTATCAATGCCCTTCAGTGCCACCTCTCAGTGTCAACTCTTAGTGCCCACCAGTGCTGCCTATCAGTGCCCACCAGTGCCACCTTATCGGTGCCCATCAGTGCAGCCCATCGGTGCCCATCGGTGCAGCCTATCGGTGCCCATCTGTGCCTATCAGTGCAGCCCATCAGTCCCCATCAGTGCAGCCTCATCAGCGTACATCAATGAAGGAGAAAAATTACCCGTTTGCAAAATTTTATAACAAAATATAAAAAAATATAATTTTTTTTAAATCTGTATTTAACAAAAAATTTAAACCGCAGAGGTGCTCAAATACCACAAAAAGAAAGCTCTATATGTGGGGAAAAAAATATAAATTTTTTATTTGGGTACAGTGTTGTATGACCGCGCAATTGTTATTCAAAGTGCATCAGCGCTGAAAGCTGAACATTGGTCTGGGCAAGAGGGGGGGTTTAAGTGCCCAGTAAGCAAGTGGTTAACAATCAGCAGATAAAGATACTATAAAGATACTCCAAACATCTTGGGGCAGATCCACGTACATCGGCGCATATTTCCGCCGGGCGTAGCATATCTAAGATACACTACGCCGCCGTAACTTACTTTTTTTTTTCAAATCCTCAAAGAATGCGCGCCGTAAGTTACGACGGCGTAGTGTATCTTTGGCGGCGTAAGGGCGCGCAATTCAAATCGATGTGAAGGTGGCGTGTTTTATGCAAATACGTTGCGACCCGACGTAAACTTTTTTTTTTAACGGCGCATGCGCCGTCTGTGGGGGTATCCTAGTGCGCATGCTCGAAATTAAACCGGAACAAGCCAATGCTTACGACGGTGACGTCATTCTGCGCAAATCCCTACTCGCAAACGACTTACGCAAACGACGTAAAAAAATCAAATTTCGACGCGGGAACGACGGCCATACTTAACATTGAGTACGCCACCATATAGCAGCTTTAACTATACGCCGGAAAAAGCCGCCCGGTCGTATCTAGCTAATTTGCATACTCAACGCAGAATTTGACGGAAACGCCACCTAGCAGCCAGCTTAAATATACACCTACGATCTGACGGCGTACTAAGACGTACGCCTGTCGGATCGATCCCTCATTTCGTCGTATCTTATTTTGTGGATACAAAACAAAGATACGACGCGGGAACTTTGAAATTACGCAGCGTATCAATAGATACGCCGGCGTAATTTCTTTGTGGATCTGGCCCCTTGTGTTAGCGCTTCAGCCCAGCCAGCGGAGTCCCTCCTTGCATCAGGCGTACCCCCCTATACATCAGGTGTCCCCAGCCAGCAGAGTCCCCCTATATCTCAGGTGTTCCCAGCCAGCAGAGTCCACCTATACATCAGGTAACATCCCTGCTCTATATGACAAAATAAACTTTATCAATATTTATGTATTTCATATATATATAGAAATATTATTATTTTTCAATAAAAATAACAAATATGTTATACTTACCTCCTCTGCTGCAGTGGATATGCACAGAGCAGCCCAGATCCTCCTCTTCTGGGGTCCTTCTTCTGTGCTCCTGCCCCTCCCCCCCCCCCTCCTGTTGAGGATAAAGCCCCATACACACTATAAGAAAAATGGGCGAACATTTTCTTCCCAAGAATGATTTACAATTTTCCGATAGCGTGTACGCAACTTTCGACAGCCGATTCTGGCCTTCTGAGCGAACATTTCGGAAGGGACAAACTCCCAAAAAAACTTTGTACAGGAATGAACAGTTTTTACTTAATGTGTACCATTTTCGGATGAGAAAAATCAGAAAATAAATACTGTGCATTATCAGAAATAACAATAAAAAAAAAAAAAGCCTTTGTCGTAAGAGAATTTTCATCCTCCGTTCCGACTTGCTGTGAAACAATGAGGAAAATCAGATAATCGTTTGCCCGATCGTCTTATAGTGTGTACGCAACTTAATTTTGCATTAATTGTCATGATTGGCTCTTGAAAGCTGTATACTAACGATCAGATTATCGCACAATCGCTTCGAAATCTGTATTTTTCATCCAATTTTCTGATTGCATGTACCGTTTTCATACGATTTTCGTCTGAGAAAAATCAGAAAAGAAAGACTGCGCATAATTAGAAACAATAAACAACAAAGGACAAATTCCAAATGGTTTCTCGTACGGGAACAGAATGAATGCTTTTAATTTGTACCATTTTCATACGATTTTCTTATGAGAAAAATCAGAAAGAAAGACTGCACATGATCAGAAACAACTAGGAACAAATTCCCAAAAAATTCTCGGACGAAAACAGTACAAATGTAATGAAAAACGTTCATTCTGTTCCCGTACGAGAACAATTTTGGAGTTTGTCCCTTGTTGTTTATTGTTTCTGATCATGCGCAGTTTTTAATTTTCTGATTTTTCTTGTACAAAAACGATACAAATTAAATGAAGATTGTTCATTCTGTTCCCGTACGAGAAAAAAAATTAAAGTTTGTCGCTTTGGAAATTTTCGTTCGGAAAGGTCGGAATCGGCTTTTCGAAAGTTGTGTACACACTACCAGAAAATCGTACAATTGTTCCTTAGATCAAAAAACGTGCCCAATTTTTTTTTATATTGTGTACGCGCTTTAAGACTTGCTGGTGTGCTGTATTTTGGAGGCAAGTTGATATGTTGATGTTCTTATCACATGTCCCCCAAGCTGTGTGCTCACCCCCAGGAGAGGTTCTGGGATGGTCAGAATTTTTCTGTGCTCACCCCCAGGAGAGGTTCTGGGATTGGCAGAACTTTTTCTGTGCTCACCCCCCAGGAGAGGTTCTGGGATGGTCAGAATTTTTCTGTGCTCACCCCCAGGAGAGGTTCTGGGATGGGCAGTACTTTGTTCTGTGCTCACCCCCAGGAGAGGTTCTGGGATGGGCAGAACATATTCTGTGCTCACCCCCAGGAGAGGTTCTGGGATGGGCAGAACATATTCTGTGCTCACCCCCAGGAGAGGTTCTGGGATGGGCAGAACATATTCTGTGCTCACCCCCAGGAGAGGTTCTGGGATGGGCAGGACATATTCTGTGCTCACCCCCCAGGAGAGATTCTGGGATGAGAACTTTTTCTGTGCTCACCCCCAGGCGAGGTTCTGGGATGGGCAGAACATATTCTGTGCTCACCCCCCAGGAGAGGTTCTGGGATGAGAAGAACTTTTTCTGTGCTCACCCCCCAGGAGAGGTTCTGGTATGAGAAGAACTATTTCTGTGCTCACCCCCAGGAGAGGTTCTGTGATGGGCAGAACATATTCTGTGCTCACCCCCAAGAGAGGTTCTGGGATGGGCAGTATTTTTCTGTGCTCACCTCCAGCAGAGGTTCTGGGATGAGAAGAACTTTTTCTGTGTTTACCCCCAGGAGAGGTTCTGGGATGAGCAGGACATATTCTGTGCTCACCCCCCAGGAGAGGTTCTGGGATGAGAAGAACTATTTATGTGCTCACCCCCAGGAGAGGTTCTGGGATGGGCATGCTCACCCTCGGAAAAGGTGTTGGGGTGGGCAGAACAAGCTCTGCTCACCCCTAATAGAGGTTCTGGGATGGACAGAACTTTTTCTGTGCTCACCCCCAGGAGAGGTTCTGGGATGAGAAGAACTTTTTCTGTGCTCACCCCCAGGAGAGGTTCTGGGATGAGCAGAACATATTCTGTGCTCACCCCCAGGAGAGGTTCTGGGATGAGAAGAACTTTTTCTGTGTTTACCCCCAGGAGAGGTTCTGGGATGAGCAGGACATATTCTGTGCTCACCCCAAGGAGAGGTTCTGGGATGGGCATGCTCACCCTCGGAAAAGGTGTTGCGGTGGGCAGAACAAGCTCTGCTCACCCCTAGTAGAGGTTCTGGGATGGGCAGAACTTTTTCTGTGCTCATCCCCAGGAGAAGTTCTGGGATGAGCAGAACATATTTTGTGCTCACCCCAGGAGAGGTTCTGGGATGGGCATGCTCACCCTCGGAAAAGGTGTTGGGATGGGCAGAACAAGCTCTGCTCACCCCCAGTAGAGGTTCTGGGATGGGCAGAACATGCCCAGAGGGCGGATGGGAAGAAAGTCACTTGGGATGGTTCCTGTGGATGGGGCTGTGTGCGGGACAATGCTGTGACACTACAAAGGAAATAGAAGCACGTGTCAGCCCCCCCTCCCCTTTCAATGTCACTTAAAACTCAGTCCCAGTGACGTGCGGATCTCATTGAGAAAAGAAGAATTTCCCATCGGCACTGCCTTCATTTGTGGGGCACAGAGTGACAGTTCGGCGCCTGACAACCCCAGCACGCAGGCAGGCAGCAGCTATGCAACAGGCGGTGACCGGGGACAGCTGGGACCCTCAGTACGTGGAGATCCCCGTGTGTCCGGAGAGCAGAGTGATCACCGCACTCACCCTGGACATGGAGGACTGCACCGGTGGGAAGACGCCTGGCCAGCTCCCAATTAAAGGGACCAGGTCAGAGGGCACGGCGTCCTACCCCTCCTCCCACGCACCGTCCCCCATGCTGCAGGGCAGTGCCAACGACGAGGCGCACTACATCACCACCCACGAGATCCAGCTGTGCGAGGCTGACCAGGAGCCGGATTACCCGGACTTTGGCCTGGCCCCCACCACTTGGAGCGAGCCCCTGGACAGCGCCCCCTGCACCTTTTTGGAGTACGCCTCGTTTGACAGTCAAGGAGGGAGCCCGACCGACGAGGACTGCAGTTACTACTTGAGCACCACCAGCGATCCCAACCCCACAGACAGCCTGGGCACTGACAGCCTGGGCAGCACCGAGCTGGTCAGCAGTTATTCGGAAAGCGATACGTCCCCGGCTCCCAGGGCAGACGAGTCCAAAGCAGCCGGGATCCTCCTATCAATCAAAACCGCATCCAAGGCTATAAAGGAGCCTAGCAACGTCCAGCAGCAGCAGCAGCAAAACACCGCCCCTGCCGATGCCAAGCATGAGACAGACATGACTTACTGCGTGTCCAGAGCCACCGACAGCAAGTCCGCCTTCAAACAGCACCACTGCCTGCCTTACCCAGCGCTGTCCGATGCGCACAGGCTGGTCGCCATCCCCGCCCGTCTGCAGGCGCGGAGCGGGGTCCACGCGGACATCTCCAGCGGAGCCTCCAGCGCAGTCAGCGAGCTAGATGACGCCGACAAGGAGGTGCGCAACCTCACCTCCAGAGCCTTCCGCAGCCTTGCCTACCCCTACTTCGAAGCCATCAACTTCAGCTCCAGCGAGTCCACCACCTCTCTGTCTGACCAGAACATAGGCATCAACAGCTGGTCCACCTACCTGGACTGGAAAGGGAGCTCATTCCTGTCTCAGAAGGCAGAGAAGACCCTACACCAGCACTCCTCCACCACATCCAGCCTCAAGAAGATAGGCAAGGATGCCTCCCAGGTGTTCCTCCAATCTAACAAGTCCCAAACCAAAGCCTATGAGCTGGTGGTGAGCGAAGTAGCCGAGAAACGAGCTGATCCAGCCGGCTCCTCTAAGCGCATCCAGTCTGGTTCCAGGGTTGTCACGCTGACGGAGACCCTCAACCTGGTGAAAGCCAGCAAGCCTCATGAACTCTCACTTTCCACGGATGGGGTTACACAGGCTCTGCCAAGAGAAGCGGCTGCGCAGGAGCTCACCAAGCACACTAGCAGCGCAGCCGAAGCCATGGAAGGCTCCAACAAATCCAAATATGCCTCCAGCCTTATTAAAAACATTATCTCCAAGAAAATGCAGCTGGAGCATGAGATTAAGATGGAAAGAGGGGAGATCACAGACACGTCTCAGAAACATGCTTTAGCCAAGGAGGCAGAGGGTTCCAAAGAAAAGTCCCTACAGAGCTGCAAGTTCTCCGAGGCAGAGGGCTCCAAGGAAAAGTCCTTACAGAGACAGAGCTCCAAGTTCTCAAATACAGAGGGCTCCAAAGAAAGGTCCTTACAGAGACAGAGCTCCAAGTTCTCAGATACAGAGGGCTCCAAAGAAAAGTCCTTACAGAGACAGAGCTCCAAGTTCTCAGAAGCAGAGGGCTCCAAGGAAAAGTTCTTACAGAGACAGAGCTCCAAGTTCTCAGAAGCAGAGGGCTCCAAGGAAAAGTTCTTACAGAGACAGAGCTCCAAGTTCTCAGAAGCAGAGGGCTCCAAGGAAAAGTTCTTACAAAGACAGAGCTCCAAGTTTTCCGAGGCAGGCTCCGACTTCACCCTGGTCAGCAGCGAGGACTTCTCAGCCAGGGACTTTGCTCCTGCTGATGGCAATGTTCCTCTAGAAGAAGCCTCCAAGAGCTCTGCGGACACCATGAAGGGCATGTTCCTCCGCAGCCAGAACAGCGCCTTCAGATCCTGGAAGGAGAAGGAGATAGAAAAGATGGAAAAGAAAATAGAAGAGAAGGTGGCCAAGGCAAGAAGGATCAAGATCCCCCTGGAGAGGGACTGGAGGGCTGAATTTGGGGAGATCTCCACTGTCCAGTCCACCAAGATGTCCCGCTTGTATGTGCCTGGCATCCAACACATACCTAAGGAGAAGCAAGCCGAGAAGCAAGCCACCAAATACGCCGTGACCACCTATGCCCACCAGACCTGCTTCAGCCGCAATGAAAATGAATTCAAAAGCGAGAAGCTTCACATCCTGGAGGCTACAGCTGCTAGCAGGATGACCCCCATGATCACCCCCAAGCCTCAAGAGATTAAGCTAAACCTGGGATTATCCTCGGAGAATAAAGATAACCCTTTCAACATTGCCAAGCTATTGACCCCAAACCTGGCATCTACCCTTTCCAAGGCGGCAGAAGATCTGAGGAGCCAGGTCCCATCCAGGGCTGAGGTTCTGGAGAAGATGCCTCAGTTCCTGGTCAGGGACATCAGGGAGAGCAAACCCAAAACGCAGGGGACGATCCACCAGGTGAGGGACGTTAGGAAGCTGCTGAAAAATTCCTACAGCCATGACAATGGTGACAATAGTGACAGGGGCAGCGTGATGTCTGATCAGAGTACCACCGATCAGAAAACCAAGGGGACCCCCACATCCAAGATCTCTTCCTCCTTGTCCCCCATTATGATCACCTGCCAGGCGGTGAAGAATAAAGAGGAAGGTGACAATAGCCAGCCAGATGCAGAGGGGGGGCTGTCACCTGCAGAAACTGTCCTGGTGCACAGGGCATCAGGCAGGCTCCCTGTAGCCACCATTGCCCCCAATAAAAGTGGCCCCAGGATGCCCGTAGTGAAAATCGTGTCTAAAGCTTCCAAGTGGAAGCAGGAGAAGAAAGAGCAGCAGCCCGAGGTGAAGGTACCACCACAGTCCCCACAGTCCCGGGCTGCCCTGGAGAAGCTGACTGCTGCAGTGAAGACTATGGAGCAGCTCTATGTCTATGACAGAAAGGAGTGGAAGCGCAAAGGTGGTCAACAGCCCCTCACGGGTAGCCACGTCCTCTCTATGATCGCCGGTGAGGAGGGATCTGTGGCCAGAAAGGTGGCAACATTTCCTGAGTACACCAAGGCTAGGGAAGAGCCCCGCAAGGTACTTGCTCCACCGTTCAGCAAAGCCCCTGAGCCCCTGGCACGCCGCAATTCCCACCCCGGCTTAGAGAAGAGCCCCGTAAAGGTGGAGAACAAAGCGCCCCCGCGGACCTTCCAGGTGTCCAAGTTTGGGGAAACCAAGAAACAAGATCAGCCCGAAAAAAACAGCGGAGGGACCGGCAATGTCAATGTGTTCAAGGTGAGTGCTGCCCCGGTTAAGAACAAGGAACAGAACCAAGAAGCAGCAATGAATAGAAAAAATACTCGACCTCAGCCCAGGCCGACTTCTTTGAAGATCCCTCAGCTGGCCCTCGAGGAGCCCAAGAAGGTGGAACCCAGCCCTCCTCAGCTCCCCTCCCTGGTACGGAAAGCCAGCGCTGACTTTGAGAACTACCTTACCATTCCGGTAAAGTCAGCAGAAGGGAAGCCATCGGTAGACACTAGTGCCCGGGATCCCCCGTCCGGTAATAGTGAAAGCACATTCACCCCCGGTGGTACCAAAGATTACAATGTGAATAGTGGAAACACACGGGAACCCTCTAGTATTATTCGGGATGCTGCAGCAACTGTGCGAGACTCTACATCCTTGGCCACCCTCCCACCATTCAGCACCAAAACTCAGGCGTCCAGTCCCAAGAGTCCCATCAAAGCACCCGTGGACTGGCGCAACAAGGCAAAGGAGGGTGTGCAGCCCACCAGGGCACCCTCAGCAGGGTCTGAGCCCCAAACCCCAGACTCTGTCCCTCCGGCTACTTTTTACCACCATCCTTTCCCACCAGTAGCAATGGCCATGCCTAGCCCTCAAGGACCCATCTATTATTCTCCCCCATTGCCTTCAGCTACCCCTGCGGAGATGTATCCGCAGACCCAGCGCAAAATGCTGGTGGACTTAGCCACAGGCCAGTATTATCTAGTGGACACTCCTGTACAGCCAGTGAAAAGGAGATTGTTTGACCCAGAAACTGGACAGTATGTGGATGTCCCTGTGCCCCCTCCTCCTGTTACACCTATGCCCCTTCACATGCCGCAGTTAGCCCTTAGTCCTGGTGCCTATGGACCCGCTTATATGTTTTATCCAGGATTTATGCCCACTCCCCAAACAACTGTCCTCCCTGCTAGCACCATGCAAACCCCTCTCTCTAACCCAGGAAGTGAGCACCCCTTTGAAATGCCAGGGGTCGAGGGGTCTCAGCAAGGGGAGATGGGACTGTTGGAGACCCCCTACTACTTAGCCACTGGATCATCCAGTGTGCCCACTGGACAAACTGCTAATATCAGGAGAGGATCCCTGGGCTGCCCAGATGGAAAGCAGGTCATCAACATCCTGTCCCAGCCTGGACCCAGAATTGTGGCTCCACCATCCTTTGATGGCACAACCATGCGCTTTGTTGTGGAACACAGATGAACATCCTACAAGGTCATTTTTGTCATTTGATTTAAGATTCCATATCTATCTATCTATCTATCTATCTATCTATCTATCTATCTATCTATCTATCTATCTATCTATCTATCTATCTATCTATATTTATCTATCTACCTATCTCAATTTATCTTAGTCTATTTATCTAACTCTATATCTTAGTCTGTCTATCTATCTATCTAT